>NC_134519.1:5654766-5954766 GCF_027942865.1 Odontesthes bonariensis
GCAGGAAGAACCGGGTCTGGGACTTATTTTTGTGACATATTCAGTTATCTTTGTGTTCATGTGAACACACACAGACGGAAAATAAAGTGTGACACAGATCAACAGATTCCATTTTGTGATAGTTTTAAGAGCTTTCATGAGACTGCATTCAGTGAAAACTCCTAATGTAAAAGATATCGGTCCAAGCACAGAGCCCTGCAGAACTCCACGACTGACTGGTGTGCGAGGAATAATTTACATGAACGAACTGGAATCTATCTGATATCATCCAGATTATTTTAAAAGAGCAAAGCTGAATCTTCCTAAATCTCTAAAAACTTCCACAATTTTGTTAGCAATGACTGGCAAGGTGCGCTGCATTCGTCACACCATCCGGTCCTCGAAGGCCACCTTCCTGCAGGTTTTAGATGTTTCCCTGCTTCAACACACCTGATTCAGATCAGTGCATCATTAGCAGGCTTGTGCAAAATGTAACAATCCTTTGAAGAGGTCCATTTCATCTGAATCAGGTGTGTTGAAGCAGGGAAACATCTAAAACCTGCAGGACAGCGGCCCTCCAGAACCGACTTTGGACATCCCTGCGTTACACGATCAAGGATGCTATTAGATTAAGTCAATGGTAGCTTGGTCGTTTTCTGCTTTGTGAGCTGTTGTGAGCTTTGTGTGAGGCTCATATTTTCCTGAGATGTGTAGCACAGAAAAGGTGGCCACAAATATATCAATAAAAGAGATGTAACAAAATCCCACGTTCATCTTAAACACTCAGTCGGGTCACATGGCTCTGAAAGGATCAGATTATTGGCTAAATTAGAATCAGACTGAGTTATTAAGTGCATGTAGACACCTTAATCTGACTAAGAATTGGATCGGATGGGATTCAGACCCCGAGATAACTGGGTTGAAAGTCACTCTAAACCTGCTTGTAGACGCTGAAGCACGTGGTGAATCAGACTTTGCGTTCTGCGCATGCTCCAGATGTTTTCCCGGGGTCGTGACCCGGAAGTCAAAGGAGACGATATTCCTGTTGTTGTCGCCGTCAGAAAGAAACAAACAACGCGATGGAGAATGCTCCGTTGGGCATCGAGTTTGTGCAACAAGCAGCTCATCACAGACCAAATGTAGAGGGACGTAGCTTCATCTGGCTCTGCGTTCTCCATCTTTCTCCAATGCCTGAGTTTGTTGTTGTTGTTGGTGGTGAAGAGGTCAACAGGAAGTGTCTCTATTAGCAACAGCTGGAATGGGTACAGCGCCACCTATCATACCGGGGTATGACACGCTTTGTGCCTCTGATCCCATTCATTCACCGCCATATATCCAAGGAGAATTACCCATTAATAACTCATTCTTATTGTAATTTAGCCAATAATCCGATCCTTTCAGAGCCATGTGACTCCACTGACTAATCCACCTCGGTTCATTTAAGAAACATCTGTCTAAAACGTCTGTAAAGGAATCGAAAACGCAATTCAGGGATTTGTTTTTCCCTGATGAGAGATCTCACTGGGAATAATTACAGTTAATTGTTGTGTTTTCAGGAGGAAATTTTCTCTTTTTTTTTTGCGGACACGCTCCATTTTCCTATTCCCAGAGACCTGTGATTTCCCAGAGGATGTGCGTCCCTCTGAGGACGCTGCTTCTATTTATGGAGAAATGATTTGGGAACAAAGGTTTTGAGTTCCATAAGTAGGTGGTTAAATGCTCTGCAGGTTTCCAGAAGTTGTTCTCCTGCTTTGACGAGTCAGAGGCTGCCAATTAAAACAATTCTCCTCTCCTTTCTTTGTCAGGAAGTAGAAATAACTTGAGTACGAAGAACCTGAAGCTTCTTTTTAGCATCTTATAATAAACTCATCAAACACATTTCAGCTTCATCCTGACAGGATGGGAAGGCTTTTTAACACCAAAGTTCATCCAGTTCACGACAACCCTGACAGTATTATGGAAAATCTTTTGGCTCGTCTCCAGGATAAATGATGGGACTCACTTGGATTAATCAACAAGGAAAACAGAGGGTGGATAAACAATGTCTCAAATTCAAATGAACCCCTTATTGTGTAACGCTTCCAGTCTGTGTCCACAAACCAAAAGGATGTTTCTGGTTTATCTTCCTCGTTTCCATTTTTTGTTTGACATTTAACGCTAATCTTCAGATCAGATATTCTCATCACCAGTAAAATCAGTCTGAAACCTTTAGGCTGAGATGATCCATTTAGCTGCGTTTGTGTTCATCTTCGGTTTTTATTTTCAGTGTTTTTATCTCTTGAGAGGCTGAAAGAGATATTTACTGCTTTGTCATGAAATGTATTCTCACAGCAGAATAAAACTCGGAAGGCAGGATGTGATCCAAACAGTTTGCTGCAGAAATCTCTGTGTTTTGTTTATGAAACATAGTTTACTGAGTGACTGAGGCTCCTCACTTATTCTTAATAGATTTATCTGCAACAATGGTGAAATGGGCTCCCGCAGCCTCACCTGGTTCAGTCAAATGGTGCTTTTCCACTAGCTGGGCACGGCTCGCCACGGTTCGGTTTGGTTGTGTTTCCATCACACTTCGTGCCTCCTGGACGTGGGCGGGGTCGTCGTAACACGGCTGCTGTGTTGCTGCTCACCCTGCGGCTTTTTGCCGCACAGAAGGCGAGAGAAGAGAGCCAGAGAAGACTCTTGGCCACCAGACAAAACAGTATTGAAAAGTACCGGAGAGTTTTGTTACGAGCTTCAAAAAGACGACTTTTGGAGGTAAGCTAACGGTTGCTAACGCTAGCTTTTATTATCCGCGTTATGACGCTTCCAGCGACGACACTCATCGCCCAATCAGTGGAAGGCAGTCGGCTGACGTCACGTTTTAGTAACGCTTCGGCCCGCTTGGAACCAGGGCTGAGGTGGTGCGAAAAATCGTCCCGGTTGCAGGTACGGCGTGCTAGTGGAAACACGCAATAGTGCGCCGAGCCGAAGCGAGCTAGTGGAAAAGCGCCAAAAGATTCTCTGGACTGAGAACTGGGAAGCTGGCAGGATAAATCTCATGAAAATTCAGGTCTATCAGATGAGGACACCGGTGCTCTCCCACAGTCTTCAGTGCACTGAGAAAATAGCTTTTGACAGGAAAGCGTCAGGAAAATGCGGACAAACACTGCACAGGAATGGCTTCAAAGCTTTCCAGCACCCAATCAGACCGAGCGTACTTTGGATGCACCTGGACGAGTTTGATCAGAAGCGTAACCTCTCACGGCTCCCTGAGAACTCCACCGTCCATGCATTCTGCAACAGAAAGAGAAAAACTGGTTTGATTAGCGTTAGCGTTAGCTCCTTTTGCACTGGAGGTGATGACGAGAGGCGAGGGAGGAGCACTTCCCTTTAATGTGGAGTTGGTGCGAATAAGCACCACTAAACCAATCCATGCATGTTCACCTTTGGGGTCAATATCGACTCACTAATTAACCTAACAAGCATAACAGGAGTACCAGGAGACATCCCATACGTGCACACTCCACGCATTTGAAGCAGGAACCTGCTTGCTGAACCTTTTTACACACCAGCGTGCAGATTCATAAAACAAGCAACAACTTCCTGACATCATGCGGTTAATGAAAGATCGGGGTCGTTGGCACGAAAGGCCGCCAGAGGTCAAAGATCCTCTCAGCTGCCTCCATCAGTGGTGTCAGCACTGCCTTGGAAGGAAAGTACATCCTCCTAAATTTGCCCTTCAGAAATTACGTTTTTACCCATCTACTTATTCATTGAAATGGTGTCTCCTCACCTGAGTGAAGGTTTCAAATCAAAAAGGTCTCATGATTAAATGAAAACACCCTGTGCAGACTTTCTGGGAAGCAACGCCAGTGATTTTAGTCTGAGAGCAAAAAAAGGAAAACTTGGTTTCTTCTTTCAAGGACTTTATTCTTTTTTCATCGTCACATAAAGTCTAGAGTAGCCTTTTATTGCCACGGCACTTATTTGTTTGACCTCGACGTTGTGTAACGCTGCTGGTAGACAAAGCTGTCCTCCGTCTGCTTCCAGAAGGGCATCAACGAAATGTAGAAGGTGGCGCAGATTTGTTGAGGTCATGGCATGAAATTGGGGCATTAAAGTGGCATTAAAACCACTTCTAAAAAGAACAAATAAGGAAGTAACATTTATTAAAAGGCCACAGATACAGCAGAGAGCCACACCAACGGATAATAAAACCCTTGTAAACAAACCATGGCTCCACATTATTTATAATCTGATGGTTGAAGAGAAGAGTGAGGCAGAAGTGGTTAAAAGAAGATTGAACTTGAAAGGGGGGTCATTTCAGGTCGTCTTGTAGCTGTTTTGTGGGTTTTTAAATGTTGACACCTCTGCAGATAGTACCTAAAATGGGCACTAAAATGCAGCATTTCTCTCATTAAACTCGTCTTCGGTGCAACAGCAACTCATAATGATATATTAAAACTCACGGTGACTCATATTTGAACTTGCACAGTCAGCAGGCTGTTCTTCTCGGGACTTTGTGATGATTATCACCGTCTCCAGAAGTCACTCCCTGAACTATTCTCGAAAGCAGTGTCGTGATTATTTATGCACTGGCTGATAACGTCTGATTTATGCTCTGCTGTTTCCAGTTCAGGTGAAAGTTAAAGTTGTGGGAAAACAGCTTTAAGTTTGGTGCCAGTCAACTTGGCGACCGTATTTTGGGATTCACACTGGCTGTGTTCGAAACCGCATACTACATACTACATACTACATACTACATACTTCCATACTACATACTACATACTAAATACTTCCATACTACATACTGCATAATACATACTACATACTACATACTTCCATACTACATACTAAATACTTCCATACTACATACTACATACTACATACTACATACTACATACTTCCATACTACATACTACATACTAAATACTTCCATACTACATACTACATACTTCCATACTACATACTGCATAATACATACTACATACTACATACTACATACTACATACTACATACTTCCATACTACATACTACATACTGCATAATACATACTTCATACTACATACTACATACTTCCGTACTACATACTACATACTACATACTTCCATACTACATACTTCCATACTACATACTGCATACTGATCGATCAGCGTTTATCCACAATGCATTTCGCTCCTGCCCGAGCCGAAATCAGCCGGCCTGAAGCTGATTTCTCTTAAGCTCCAAACTCTGTAAACTTTAGCAACATTTGAAACATTTTCAGGTGAGAAAGTAGTCGTTTAGATCCCCAACGTGTTGAAAATCTGACAAAATACCGGCTGTTTACTATTTTGTTCCCACAAATTCGGCGCTACTAAAGCTAGCCGCAGTGAGCAACGCACTTCTGGTTATTTTCACAAAATAAAATACCCATTGCCTTTTATCACAGGGAAAGCCATTACCATACAATTGGTGCTTTTGTTTTGAAAACAGGAAGTGAACCTACCCTCGTTGTAGCTAGCTTGAAACTGCCGTTTTGACAGGAAATGACGATCGGCGACGTCACGTTACGTTGCATCTTGGGTAGTTTGAGTATGAGTAGTAACCTCATGATGCATACCCAACATTTAGGAGAATCTAGTATGCATCCGGGAACTTCTCGCTTACTCAAACTTGCATACTAACTCAAAAAGTTAGTAGGAGTAGTAGGAGTAGTAGGAGAAGTATGCGGTTTCGAACACAGCCAATGTCTGAACTGCTCTGCTGCACTTAACACCAAACATCTGGCACCGCAGCTCAAACAAACACCAAATATGGTCTGACCCTGGGCCTGTTCTGAAGGACAGAGGCAGGGAAGAGGAAAAACTACTTCTCTCTTACGCAGAAGCAGCGCTTGACTTATGGTTATGAGCTGGATCTCTTCAATGTTCAGTTTCTTGAAGATATCAGAGAATATTCAGGGGATTTAAAAAGACCACAAGTTGCCAACTTCTCCATAAAAACACCAGAAAGAGAAAGAAAGAAAGAAAGAAAGAAAGAAAGAAAGAAAGAAAGAAAGAAAGAAAGAAAGAAGCCATGAACTTGCTTATTCGAGTGCCTGGCAACGACTCCCACCCCTCGGCATCTCGTTGAATATATTCTACATCGTATGTTTTCTTATCAATAAGTGATGACTAAGAGCCGCCTGAAGCTGTGGGTTATCAGCAGGTTTAGTAACGGGGCCCAAACTCACGGAAAGTTAGAACACAGTTTCAAATCAGGATTTATTCAGGTTTTAATTTGCTTCTGGAGCTGTTGAATGAACACATGTACAGTATGACTGAAAATAACTGCAAGTAGGTTTTGTCATGTGTCCTTTTTACAATGCATACATACAATGCTCTCCACCGTACTTGCGTTTATGTTAATGCATTTAGCAGACGCTTTTATCCAAAGCGACTTGCATATTAGGATATAACATTGCAGCTAGCATCAAAGCTAACAATAAGCTACATGGAAGGAAGCCCACCAGTCTGGCTCTGTCAGAGGTGACAGAGATAGAGAGCAGACATAGAGGGAAGTACAGGGGAGGAGGTGCTCTCTGCAGAGCTGGGTCTTATAGGCAGATATTCAGGGATGCTCCTGTTCTGGTAGCGCTCGGCAGGTCATTTTCACCGTCGTGGAACGACACATGGGAAGAGTCTGGTGTAGGCACTGCTAGATGACAATCCTTTGACGACCAGAGTGACCGAGTTGTGACCGATTCGTGACTGATTTGTGACTTATTCGTGACTTATTCGTGATCTATTCGTGACTTATTCGTGACTGAGTTACGACCGATTCGTGACCGATTTGTGACCGATTCGTGACCGATTCGTGACTTATTTGTGACCGATTTGTGACTTATTCGTGACTGAGTTACGACCGATTCGTGACTCATTCGTGACTTATTCGTGACTGAGTTACGACCGATTCGTGACCGATTCGTGACTTATTCGTGACTGATTTGTGACCGATTTGTGACTGATTTGTGACCGATTTGTGACTTATTCGTGACTGAGTTACGACCGATTCGTGACTGATTCGTGACTTATTCGTGACTGATTTGTGACCGATTTGTGACTTATTCGTGACTTATTCGTGACTGAGTTACGACCGATTCGTGACCGATTCGTCACTTATTCGTGACTTATTCGTGACCGAGTTACGACCGATTCGTGACCGATTCGTGACTTATTCGTGACTGAGTTACGACCGATTCGTGACTGATTCGTGACTTATTCGTGACTGATTTGTGACCGATTTGTGACTTATTCGTGACTGAGTTACGACCGATTCGTGACTGATTCGTTACTTATTCGTGACTGATTTGTGACTTATTCGTGACTGATTTGTGACCGATTTGTGACTTATTCGTGACTTATTCGTGACCGAGTTACGACCGATTCGTGACCGATTCGTGACTTATTCGTGGCTGATTCGTGACTTATTCGTGACCGATTTGTGATTTATTCGTGACTGATTTGTGACTTATTCGTGACTGATTCGTGACCAATTCGTGACCGATTCGTGACCGATTCGTCACTTATTCGTGACTTATTCGTGACCGAGTTACGACCGATTCGTGACCGATTCGTGACCGATTCGTGACTGATTTGTGACTGATTTGTGACTAACTTGTGACTGATTCGTGACTTATTCGTGACTGATTTGTGACCGATTTGTGACTTATTCATGACTGAGTTACGACCGATTCGTGACTGATTCGTTACTTATTCGTGACTGATTTGTGACTTATTCGTGACTGATTTGTGACCGATTTGTGACTTATTCGTGACTTATTCGTGACCGAGTTACGACCGATTCGTGACCGATTCGTGACTGATTTGTGACCGATTTGTGACTTATTCGTGACTTATTCGTGACCGAGTTACGACCGATTCGTGACCGATTCGTGACCGATTCGTGACTTATTCATGGCTGAATCGTGACTTATTCGTGACCGATTTGTGATTTATTCGTGACTGATTTGTGACTTATTCGTGACTGATTCGTGACTGATTCGTGACCGATTTGTGACCAATTCGTGACTGATTCGTGACCAATTCGTGACATAAGCCTTTGCGAGAGCATTTAAGTAGATGGGAGCCGTTCCATTCAGCACTTTGTTGGCCAGGGATGTCCACAGTCGGTCCTGGAGGTCCACTGTCCTGCAGGTTTTAGATGTTTCCCTGCTTCAACACACCTGATTCAGATCAATGCATCATTAGCAGGCTGCTGCAGAACGTAACAATCTTTTGAAGAGATCCATTTCATCTGAATCAGGTGAGATTCAACTGCATTGTATCTTGAAGTGCCTCGAGTTGACATTTGTTGTGATTTGAACTGAATCTAATGTAATCTGTTGGTTGTTGAATTATAAATGTTACTGTAGTGTTACTATAAATAAATTATACTGAACAAGGCTGGACTGCATTGAATTGGACTCGACTTGAACTTGTTTAGATTCTCTGTTAAGTTATTCTGAGATGACTACATAGATAAGCAGAATTTAACTGAAGTTTGCTCATCTTAACAACCCACATGACTGATTTTTATACGTCATGGCAGGTCATAACAGCTATGATTTTATTCCAGTGGCTTAAATTTGAGGGATAGTGTTAAGAATCACTCACGTTATTCACATTTATTGGATGAAAATGTCAGCCAAACCTTGACAAAGTAGACGGGCTGCGTACTCTACATGGTTATCTGTGACTGCGTCGGTGCCCCTTTCTCTTGAAATGTGACTGTTTGCTTGAGTTTACATTTTGCCGGCGGGGCCCCTTCTTGTTTTCTTTATGGCAACCTTCAGGCTGATGGATGTGTGTGTGTGTTTGTGTACATAAACCAGTGTGGAGCTGTGGGCCGGTCAGAGGTCGCATATTTCTCAGACACACTGTCCACATTTTTCATTAATAAACAGTGTGTGTGTGTGTGCTTGTGTGTGTGTTTATTTATGCACACATGAGCCATGACAGTTGTGCTTTTGTATACGAGAGTGTGTGTGTGTGTACGTCAGCACATGTATTAGCACTGCCTCTGAGGCTCTGTGCAGAGACACAGACTGTCACTCTGAGAAAGGGAAGCTGCTCACACTCCTCGATGGTAATCACCTTCCTACCTCAACAACTCCTACCCATGTTGCATCTGAACTTCTATACTCGTGAGGACCCTCACTGGCTTTGAACGCTTCCAAGTCTCCTAAAGTGCAATCAGGTAATTAGTTACGTTCCTTTGAGTTTTAAATTCACAACCAGAAAGGGTTTTTATTTTTTTTCTTGTCTGCATCAGACTGTAATGAACAGCTCTCACACTCCCTGTGCAAACTTCATGTTATGGGTGTAAAGTCATGTTAACTGTTAGCTAACCAAACAACAAGAGTGCAGGAAAAAGTACCAGGTGACTTTTCTCTGTCAGACCAGGATTTTTTTTGCAGTCTTAGTCCGAGTCAGATCCTCGAAACAACATCCTCCGGCACCGATTCGTGACCGATTCGTGACTGATTCGTGACCGATTCGCGACTGATTCGTGACTGATTTGTGACTGATTTGTGACTGATTCGTGACTGATTCGTGACTGATTTGTGACTGATTTGTGACTGATTTGTGACTGACTTGTGACTGATTCGTGACTGATTCATGACTGATTCGTGACTGATTTGTGACCGATTTGTGACTGATTTGTGACTGATTCGTGACTGATTCGTGACCGATTCATTTGTGACTGATTCCTGACTGATTTGTGACCGATTCATTTGTGACTGATTCGTGACTGATTTGTGACTGATTCGTGACTGATTCGTGACCGATTCATGACTGATCCGTGACTGAT
This sequence comes from Odontesthes bonariensis, assembly GCF_027942865.1. Lineage (NCBI taxonomy): Eukaryota > Metazoa > Chordata > Actinopteri > Atheriniformes > Atherinopsidae > Odontesthes > Odontesthes bonariensis. Next base: position 5,664,559 of record NC_134519.1, read on the forward strand.
TTGTGACTGATTTGTGACTGATTCGTGACTGATTCATGACTGATTCATGACTGATTCGTGACTGATTTGTGACTGATTTGTGACCGATTTATTTGTGACTGATTCGTGACTGATTCGTGACTGATTCATGACTGATTCGTGACTGATTTGTGACTGATTTGTGACTGATTCGTGACTGATTCGTGACCGATTCATTTGTGACTGATTCGTGACTGATTCGTGACCGATTCATTTATGACTGATTCGTGACTGATTTGTGACTGATTTGTGACTGATTCGTGACTGATTCGTGACTGATTTGTGACTGATTTGTGACTGACTTGTGACTGATTCGTGACTGATTCATGACCGATTCGTGACTGATTTGTGACTGATTTGTGACTGATTCGTGACTGATTCGTGACTGATTCGTGACCGATTCATTTGTGACTGATTCGTGACTGATTCGTGACCGATTCGTGACTGATTCATGACCAACGTGCGACCGATTTGTGACCGATTTGTGACTGATTTGTGACTGATTTGTGACTGATTTGTGACTGATTTGTGACCGATTAGTGACTGATTCATGACCAACGTGCGACCGATTCGTGACTGATTCGTGACTGATTTGTGACTGATTCGTGACTGATTTATGACTGATTCGTGACTGATTTGTGACCGATTCGTGACTGATTCGTGACTGATTCCTGACCGATTCGTGACCGATTCGTGACTGATTTGTGACTGATTCGTGACTGATTTGTGACTGATTTGTGACAGATTTGTGACCGATTCGTGACCGATTTGTGACTGATTTGTGACCGATTCGTGACTGATTCGTGACTGATTCGTGACCGATTCGTGACTGATTTGTGACCGATTTGTGACCGATTCGTGACTGATTCTGATTTGTGACTGATTTGTGACTGATTTGTGACTGATTTGTGACCGATTAGTGACTGATTTGTGACTGATTCGTGACTGATTTGTGACTGATTCGTGACTGATTCGTGACTGATTTGTGACTGATTCGTGACTGATTTGTGACCGATTCGTGACCATGGTGCGACTGATTTGTGACCGATTCGTGACCCATTCATGACTGATTCGTAACTGATTTGTGACTGATTCGTGACTGATTTGTGACTGATTCATGACCGAATCGTGACTGATTATCAGAAGCTGTGGCCCAACACAGCTTGTGGAATACACTGTAATGTCATCACATCGTGTTGTTAGAGCCAACAGGCTCGTCTCCTGGGGGGTAGCGGTAGTTACTGGACCGGTTCTGAATACAGTGTAGCGCTTAAAGCTCTCTGGATAAAAACAATGGGAAAGAAAACCTCAGTTTAAAAACATACGGCTTTGGCTGTAAAAGTGCCATAACCCAGAAGGATGTAGCTTATTTTATGATTATTTTATGATGGTGGAAAGTCAGCCGGTCATACTACTTTACATGCTGATGCTTCTAGCATATTTAGCATTCATAAAAAACCCAGCACCTCTCACTATCCGTGTTGTTAGAGCAGCAACAAGCTGAAGTTTTCCCGATCTGTTGACCAGCATGAAGCACATTTAAGAGTTCAGATGTATGTCAGTAAAGTCTCTGTGATGTGGAAGATGGGAAATATTTGTCAAAATGCTTGAAATGAGACCTTCTTAGGATGATAAATTCAAACTTCCTCTGCTCGAAAAAAGCTACAAAAATGATATTAAAGCCTAAAATGCTGATATTTTTAGGCTTTTGAATCCAGAAAAAGTCAAAGTCGGGATGCTGAGACCTTAAAAATCCTCTAAAATCAAACATGAATCCTCCAAATTACAAATAAGAGACACGGTAGCAGAAGGGAAATCAGACGCTGTGACTTTGTAAATGAATCTAGAACTTTGTCTTCTTAAAGATTATCACAGGGAACACTTGCAGGAGCCTGCAGACTTGAAGCACAGTTAGTTTAATTTAAGGAGGACAAAGACTCCTGGACTGATTTTGAAATGGTGAAACAAAGAATGAGTTCAGAACGATGGAAGAATGTAATGCAGTAAACATCAGTTCCTCTTGGCCTCGGCATTCTTTCCGGTGTCTTTAACAGACGGCATCATGGATGAATTAGGAGCTCTTGGAAATGTTACACTTTCATTTTTCTTGTTTATGGTTTCAGCATCTTTTCTATCAAGCCACACAGAGAATGGATGGCGGCCAAACAGCAGCCCCCCCCCCTTTTTTTTATTAGGATTAAATTAAACTGAGCTACATCAACAGAGCTTGACCCCTTTGTTACAGTAGCTGAAATTAAACCGAGGCTGGGAAATGCGTACGCTAACATTTAACGTTTTAGACGACGACATGGCTGAGAAACCACACAAATCTGCAGATTTAAGGGTTCAGTTTCAGTAAATCTCACCTGAATTTTTCCTGCCGTGATGGGCCGTGAGACAAGAACAAAGAGATTTAGATTTATTTTTACAAGCAGCAGTTATTTTTAAAAAGCCCGTCGTGTGTTTGACGTGTTATTGTCACACTTAATCGAGTTAACGAGTAAATTTGCATGAAAGCATGTTCTACGTGTCAGATATTAGATGTTTTAGCTGTTGGGAGCTTAGGGCTTGTGTTACTGTTGCATTTGTAATGCAGAGACCGATTAACCTTCTGATTAACTGATCATCCCGACATGTCACTTTTGAATTACTCCAATATCACAATGTGTATTATGTATTGAAGTTTCACAGCATGTGAGTGTAGCCGGAGTGATTCGACTCTGGCTAAAAGAAGGGGGGTTTATTCTGTATGTGAACAAATATATTTAAAAGTAAGACCACTTTGCCGCCTCTCTCACACACAGTTACATCCCGGTAACCAACTGACAAGATTCGCGCAAATTCTCAGTTTGTGCTGTTGTTTTGCTAATTTTATTTCATTTTATTTTATTTTTTTTAATTATTATTTATTATTTTTCTTTAAATTTATTTCTTTATTTTTTATATAGGCATATTTATTTTTTGTTACTATTATTGATTTATTTTTTGTTACTATTATTGATTTATTTTTTCTATTACCCTTATTTCTCTTGTATGTCCTACACGACTTGAAAAAGAACTAATAAAAAAAAAAAGATTTGAGCGAATTCAACAAAACAATCAAGACAAATAATACAAAGCTAAACAATACAATTAAACAAAAATAAAAGGGAGCACACATACCTGTATGTGAACAAATATATTAAAAGTAAGGCCACTTCACCGCCTCTCACACACACCTTTAAAAGAGATAGAAGACAGCAACGGTTGGAGAGGATATGCACGCGCAGTTAGCTTGTTAGCTCAAAACCGCAAACTGCATACTCATCGATCAGACAGTTTGCAGAGCGTTTACCCACAATGCATTTCGCTCCTGCCCGAGCCGAAATCAGCCGGCCTGAAGCTGATTTCGCTTAAGCTCTAAACTCTGTAAACTTTAGCAACATTTGAAACATTTTCAGGTGAGAAAGTAGTCGTTTAGATCCCCAACGTGTTGAAAACCTGACAAAATACCGGCTATTTACAATTTTGTTCCCACAAATTCGGCGCTACTAAAGCTAGCCGCAGTGAGCAACGCACTTCCGGTTATTTTCACAAAATAAAATACCCGTTGCCTTTTATCATAGGGAAAGCCATTACCATACAATTGGTGCTTTTGTTTTGAAAACAGGAAGTGAACCTACCTTCGTTGTAGCTAGCTTGAAACTGCCGTTTTGACAGGAAATGACGATCAGCGACGTCACGTTACGTTGCATCTTGGGTAGTTTGAGTATGAGTAGTACCCTCATGATGCATACCCAACATTTAGGAGAATCTAGTATGCATCCGGGAACTTTTTGCTTACCCAAACTCGCTGACTAACTCAAAAAGTTAGTATGAGTAGTAGGAGAAGTATGCGGTTTGGAACACAGCCTAACTGACAAACTGCAAATATATTCATACATACACACATTAACATACAGCTCGCTAACAAAGGAACAAACACTTGTGACCTGCGCAAAATAACATTAGCATCTCAATTTAGCATTTTTAACTTATTTCAACAACTTATATACAGAACCACTCTGTCAACTTACAGCTACTCAGCGATCCCGGAGACCAACTGAGAAGCTTAGCGCGAATTGACAGGATGTGACATCACCAATAAGTTCCGGTAACGCAATAAAAACCAAAATCAACTAAATAAATAAAAGCTCCCAATAATTTTTTTTTTAAATCAACAACAAAAAGAGAACTGGATTGATGGTGAAATTAACAAAAAAAAAAACCTATTAGTTGGTTACATCGGTTATATTAAATCAAATCAAATTTATTTGTATAGCACATTTCATGTACAAAACACGAAATTTCACATAAAATAAAAGCATTGCAGCATGGAGTGTAAGAAGCATTAAAAATACCTAAAAGAATATAAAGAGAAACAAATAAAATCATTTAAATGAATTTAAAAACAAGCAAAATATTTAATTTCAGGACAGTTGGAGGAGACTGAACACAGGCAGGAGTGGGAGAAAGAAGCAACGTCCCATTTCCATTTCCATATTCATAGAACCGTGCACAGAGCGCAGAGATATTTCACTAGAAAACATCTCTGAATATATGAATAAACAGCTATTTAATGAATACCAGGAGAACTTTAAAGCACAATGCATTTCAGATTAATCCAGAATAGGTTTTCATAAACTGTGCTTAAAATAATTCACTGGTTGGTGCAGAAATGACACAAGTTGGATGACAAAGAGACATAAAAAAAACAGCTGTAGTTAAAAAGCTGGTGCAAGCAAAGAAGAGTCTGATTTCCTGCCAATAAACTGCGGTTGTGTTCAGCAACATCCACCCCACGCTGCTCATAAATATATGCATCTGCGCTTGTTTAAGCACCTGTATACCGTGCTGTTTGTGCAGAGCTCGCTCAGTGACAGCGAGCTTGGGAAAGACTCGAGAATTACTCACCGGTGAAATGAATTTCATAGAAAAAACACCCCATAAATCTGCCCATGCTGCGTGGAAATCGTCCAGCCATGCATGTTAAAGTGTAAAATAATGAGGTGTTGGGTTCATCTGATCATCCAGGCAGAGACATTTAACACTCACGCAGGTTTGCTTTATTCATACGTTCTTTCCAGCTTCACATCCGTGTGGTGCTGAAGAGAAATGTCCCATTCATGGTTTGTTGCAGAGAAAAATACTGAAGAGTCATTATTTTGGGTCACCAGCAGTGAGTTTAAGCAGCTGCCAGGAAGCAGCAATCTTCAAAGTCCTCTAAAGTCCACTACAAAATGTGATATTTGGACTTTATTTCCAGTAGGACGCATGCTGTGCATCTGTTTTCTGATGTGATGTTTGATTAATGGATAATATGACGCCATAGTGCCCCTTAAAGCAGAGAACATGGTCTTCGAAACTCTAAGGAGAGCAGCTGTTGTCTTATTAATAAGACGCTTAATGGAAGAGGAAATCATCCATGTTACTTGAGCTATCTTAATATTCTGCCCTACTTATTTTATGACTTCTCCTTCGCTTCGAATGAGCTCGAATCTAAAAACCTTCTGAAAAGCTTTTTCTATGGACGGGTGCAGAGGGCCCCTAATGAAACCAGACTGGACCCTAAAGAGGGCACTCTTCAAAATAGTGACGCACCGATCCGATGTTTGTATATCTGTACCGATATTGAAGAAAATTCTAGATCGGGCATCGGTGACAATGGGCCGAACATCTATTTTATTAGGGACCGAGCAGTGAAACTGCAAGGACCCTATTGTATCTGTAGGAGATATTCTTATTCTTTGCAAAAAGGTGCTCGGAGACTCATGAAATTTTGCGAGCACCTCCTGCCAGTCGACGACATGAAAAAATCTGGACTTTATATTTTTGGGAGTCGCTCATTGACTCTGTAGCGCCGCCTACGATGCTTAAAAATGGTCCCCGCATTGGGCTTAGTTTGACGTGGGACAGCGAAATTCGGTAAACTCATTCGTCATGCCCAGATGTACAATTAAGTGTCTTGCCGCCATGGTCCCACGTCCACAGGAAGGCGGCCATTTTGGATGGAAAGTGAGTTTTCGTGTCATTTTTGCCCGATTCCACGCCTTGCATATGATCGAACTCGTCCTACAGATTTAATGCTACAGACTTCAAACTTGGCCAGGTTACTTTTAAGACATGGGGGGGGGATTCATGGAGAAACTTTTTCAAACCTCAAAGGGCGTGGCCTTGGCGACGCCTCAAAGTTTGATGACTCGCCATCACTTATACCAATAATTATGCATGGACATTTGATATATAATCGGCTCCTCGTTTTCTGAGGTGGTCCTTATGTGGCCCCTTGACTTGTGTTGGCCTCCTTATAATGTCTAATTATGTGTTTTTATTGGTAGAGCAGTCTTGGGTTGTTGGGGGAATAGTTGAGTGAAACAGACCAACTCAGAATTTGGATTAGAAATGTATAGGTTAGATTATATTTAAGGTTTCACATGAGTGGATCACAGCTCAGTAGGTGTTGAGGCGTCTTAATGTCAAAGGTTTCAACATGGGGTTAAAGCTCAAATATAATCTAAATTCTACTGAAACAGAATAATGATGTCATTTAACTTGCAAATCATCAAACCAAAGCTAACAGGGTGTAACGCGAAATAATGATTAAACTTAAACAAATAGAGTTTAGTCAGATTTAAGGTCTCTATGCTGCTGCTGCTGTTGATCGGTCCCTGTGTTGCTATGACAGAAATAACTTTCCTTTCCTTCCTTGATTCTCTTGGAAATGAGCAAAGAAATGGTGACTGAACTCTGCTGTTATCTGGATGCGCAATAAGAGCAGAGATATTTGAAAAAGGTGGAAAATCGAAGCCGTTTAATCAGATTTTAGAATTCCTAGCTGCATAATTTCTGGATATGTGACATCTCTTTCCACCATATTTGCACAAGATAAAGAAGAAGCCTTTCGAACTCAGTAACTTGTTTGCTCATGAGGACCGAGCTTCCGCTCCATATGGATAAGTTACATATTTACATGTATAGTTCATATTTGTCGGTTCTTATCTTTTCATTATGTTCTATGGGTCAGTGCAGGTGTCACGGTTACTTCTGCACACATGACGATGTTGGACTTCTTTAGAGGAAGACAAAGCAGAGACGGATCTATGTATCATAGTTTTGAGATTCTTTACCCGGTTTTTCACAATGGTGTCAAAAGGTTTGATGAGATTTTATTGTATTTAAAGTGAGGATACCTGGAGTGTTAACATTCTTTCTCCTCCAGCACAGCCTGAACCCTCTCAGACGAGCTTCCTGTCCTTTCTTTAAGGAGTCTTCAGGAATAGTTCTCCAGGCTTCTTGAAGGACATCCCAAAGCTCTTCTTTGGATGTGGGCTGCCTTTTGTTCCGTTCTCTGCCAACATGATCCCACACTGCTTCAGTAATGTTGAGCTCTATTATCAGGCATCTATTATAAGGCATCATGCAGTGATGGATTGGAGAAATGCTTTAGGTTACAGGGCACTGATGGTGTTCCATCCTGTCTGTTATACTACTCACTCTTCAGTTCTTTTAGGTCAAAGTTTCACTTCTTCACTCTTATTGTGACTGTTTTATTTAAGTAAACAGAAGGTACCAGTTTTAGACAACACAAGGATTTGGAAACGTCGCCTTAACCTCAGTGTTTAAGTGAGAACGTGTTTTGTCCCTTACATCCAGATTGGCTTCATTCAGCTTTCAGCCTAAAGAGCCCTAAAACAACATAAAATGCCTTCTACATACGGTCCACAGGAAGGATACAATCAGAACAAACTTTCGACCCTTTGTGCATGCTTTTATGCCACCCCTGTTGATATGTTTCTGCCCTGTTATCTGGACCAGGTGTGAACTGTTGACTTGGAATCTGAAAGCTCGGCTTGAACCCTGTTCATGCTTTTTTTCTGGATTGATTACGGTCCACGTCCATCAGGAATGTGTTGAGGGTTAAAAGTTCAGTGGTGGGTGGAGTTTACACAATTCACAAGGCCCCGAAAGGTCGCCCTGCATATTTTTGAGGAAGTATTGAAGATAACTGCCATCTACCCTGGCCCCCGCAGCCCTCTTTGCTGCTAAATCATTAGCTTCGAGTCCCCTTTCAGCGGGATGCTGACAATCAGAATCACATCCATCCATCCATCTATCTATCTATCTATCTATCTATCTATCTATCTATCTATCTATCTATCTATCTATCTATCTATCTATCTATCTATCTATCTATCTATCTATCCTTCCATCCATCCACCCATCTATCTATCTATCTATCTATCTATCTATCTATCTATCTATCTATCTATCTATCTATCTATCTATCTATCTATCCATCCATCCATCCATCCATCCACCCACCCACCCACCCACCCACCCACCCATCTATCTATCTATCTATCTATCTATCTATCTATCTATCTATCTATCTATCTATCTATCTATCTATCTATCTATCTATCTGTCTATCTGTCTGTCTGTCTGTCTGTCTGTCTGTCTGTCTGTCTGTCTGTCTGTCTGTCTGTCTGTCCGTCCATCCATCCATCTATCTATCTATCTATCTATCTATCTACCCATCCACCCATCCACCCATCCATCCGGTTTAGTTCACTTCGTTCTTTATTTTTCTTCTTTACCCTGATGTGCCTTTGATGCAGAAATATGAAAGTTAGGGAACTTAAAGCATCTTTATTTTACCTTTTTTTAAATTAGACCTGTTAGGCTGCTTCTGGATGTTCATGTCACCTTCCACTTGACATTAGAAGCAGTCCTGTTTTCACTTTTAGTGACAAGGCAATGAAAAAGAAACCGTTACTTTCAGTGCATTTAAAAATGTAGACGTTTCTGTTCAAGCATGCATTACTTTTAATACAATTCATTAAACTGCATCCATATACACACATACATGTATATATATGTATATTTATTTTCTTTAACTGTTTAGATATATGTTTACATATCAAAAACTACTGTGTTAGGGTTAGGAAAACATTAGGAATGTAAATAGTGATGGAAAGCACAGCTCATAATACATAAATCCAGCGTGCTAAACAAAGAAAATAAGCAATGCATAAAACATTCATCCACAAACATACATGTGTACAGACATATTTATAGACATATATATACATTCTGTGCCCACACTAGCTCACATACACACTTACAAATATGCAGACATGATTATTAACTGTAAGCATGTAACAATAGGAAAGTTACGAGTTTATTTTTTAACGTAGACACAGTTGTAACTGACCTCAGGTCAGCAGGCAGTTTGAGATGGATCACAGTAACAGAAAGCACCCTCAGAAGACTATGATCTGATTCTGGGAGCAGCTAAAAGATCCCCCGGTTATAGAGATTGTGATAGTCAGAGAGGGAGCAGGTCGTTTAGGCCATTGGCGTTTAGGCCGCAGTCGTTTAGGCCAGGCTACCTGCAGCTGAATTTAGTATTTAGTATTTGCACTCTTTAAAATGTTCGTTTCTGCTCGTTAGCATGATTGCGATTTAGCATTGTTAAGCTAACCGAATTTGTATTACAGTATACAGCATTATTGTCCAATGAATGTGGCAATGCGGATGATTATTTCCACAATTTTATGAATTTATAAATCACCATTTATTAAATAAAAAAACGTTTCCACACTAAAGTTGGTTATTAAGTAATTTACCATAGTTATGTAGGCTACCCAGACAGACCAGTAGAGCTGACTTATATCTTATAATAACGAATGTACAGTAATAAAGATTTCAGCTGCTCAGGTAGCCTGGCCTAAACGACTCCTCTGTCGGCCTAAACGACTGCGGGGGGGCCTAAGGCTACGGCTACACGAAAACGAAACGAGGTTTTTTTTGAAAACGGGTACGAAAATTCTTGCGACCACACGGCAACGCGCTGCTGTAAAGACTCAGGTCCAGACGAAAACGGATGAAAACGATGAAACGATGCAGTACACACGCCGCTGTGTCAGGCCACGCTGTGAGACAATAGAGAAGTGTTAAAATTGGCTCCCAGCATCAACGTTTGACTGACGCAAAAACGTTTTAGCTGTAACAATGGAAACGAAACGAGGCCGTTTTCAAACTTTCCCACTCTGGAACCCGTTTTCAAAAACTATCGTTTTGGGGTAGTGGGAACGCCGGCTCCGTGTGGCCGCGACAGCCAAACGATAAGAAAAAGTATCGTTTACAGTGAAAAACGTTTTCGTGTAGCCGCAGCCTAAACGACTGAGGCCTAAACAACCTGGATCCGTCAGAGACGAGCAGGATTTTACAGATAAGTCTGTATTAAAGCCTCAGGAAGTGAGCTGAGTACTGGAATAACGTGTCCACATTTCCGTGTTGGTCATTCTAAATGAGTTCCAAGTTATCCTACTGACTGATTAGACAATTCTCCAAACAAAGAGTTATTGTACCGGTTCCTTGATCAACTAATGTTCTATTTAAAAATCCCTAAATCACATCATCATGCTCCATGCACTGGAAAAAATGCCCCTCCAAAAATAAGTAAGAAAAAAAGACGTTTTTGCTTGAAATAAGCAAATAAATCTGCCAATGGAACTAGTGAAAATCGGCTTTTCAAGATGTCTTGAAATAAAATGTGATATTTGGGACTTTTGAGATAAAAGTGATCTTGAAATTAGCTTAAAAACCTCTTGAAATGTAAAAAAAAAAAGCTTGTTTCATGTGAAATAAGACTCAAAACTATTTGTTTTCAAGACTTTTTCATTTAACAAGATATTCCAGATGTATTGTCTTCAAACAAGTCCCTATATCTGGCTGAAATAGTACTTGTTAGGCAGTTGTGTCTTATATTAACTGTAATGAGATGTTTGGACTAGAAATGAGACAAATATACTTGGTAAGACTTTGATTTTTTTCCAGTTTGTATCTTGAAAGAAGAGAGAAAACATCACAGTATCTATTTGTTTAACCTCCCATACAGAGAGACGAATCCTGCCCACACATTAAATAAACCTCCCTCTGAAACAATCAATCTTAAGATTTAAAAATGAGGTCTTTGTTTGGCAGTTTGCACTGCAGAGAGTTAAGTGATCAGCACAAGAGAACCTGCTGTTCGTTTTGTCTGAAATGTTAACACTTTCCACCAAAAGGTTGCTTGGTTTCAGCTCCATCACCTCCAGCCTCGCCCACAGGTTCATTTTTCACAGAGCTCGTGGGTTCGTGCCCTTTCACTGTGCTTCTCACTCTGATCCAGTCTGAATCTCTGCCCCCCCCACAGCTCACGGGCCTGAGGCTGCTCGGTTTGTATCAGCATGCAGCGAAAACAACCAGTCAATTAATCCACGAATTCCAAACGGGAAGGACGTTTGTTGGTATAAGTTCAGAAATGATTAATCATTCATTAATGATCCTGAGTGGTGCAAAAGGGACTGAATCAGACAGAAGTCCTCTCAGGCTGCCTGGTCACACATAACTGTCTGTTCCTGGCTGCTGTTTTGAGCAGCATGTAAATATCTAACAGGCCTTGGGGTTCTGTCTCCGTCCTCGGCCTCCCCGAGTCTCTTATCTGTCTGGGAAAACACAGCCAGCGACTGAGACAGCGAACAAATCTGACAAATCCAATCAGTCACATTAACCGCAGGCTTGATGGGATCTATTGTATTTGCAAATGGCCTCAGTGGACAGGTTTGACGTGTGTGTTCATGTAGCATTCGATGCTTTCAGTCTCACAGCTGCCAAGTTTATGTTTAGCTTTATTATTATCAGAGGTGGGCAGAGCAGCCAAAAATTGTACTCAAGTAAAAATACTGTTATTTCAGAATAATATGACTCAAGTAAGAGTAAAAAGTAGTCATCCAAATAATTAATAATAAGAGTACACTCTCAGAAATAGGGGTACAGTACGAGTCCTTTTTTGTCCCCTGAGGTACAATCTATACTAATGCACCCCCTAGGGTTAATTATTGGACCTAAAGGTACCTATATGTACCTTTTTGAGGGTCCAAAGGGTACATATATGTACTCAGGTGGTAAAATGTACATATATGTACCTTTTTTTCTACATGCTGGGGTACAATAGACAGTCTGTGTTAGGCTACTTCAGTATAAGGGTACAAAACTATACCTTCAGAGGGTACTGCCCCAGTGACAAGCCATCGTACCCCTAAAGGTACAATTCTCTACTTTATTTTCTGAGAGTGTAAAAAAGTTCTTGGTGAAAAAACTACTCAAGTACTGAGTAACTGTTGAGTAACGTCTGATTTATTTGTTAACACAAGCATTCAATCAGACAGACAAAAATACTAAATAATCATCTTTAGGCAAATTAGGGTTCATCCAATTGATAAAATAAATTAAAATGAATTAATTAATTACAAAATAGCTTAAATTAAAATAATCCAGGTAAATTCAAGAACTTCAATAAAAAATAAAAGAGACTTAGGAAATGTTTAAAACATATGTAACCCATATCTAACCTAAAAAACAAACATTCACCTATCCATGGGGGAAAAACGAGTTTAGGAAACTTACCGCTACATGTTTCCTCAAGTTAGATGTTGAGTTTCTGCTGAAATGTGTGTTTGTTTTGGTTGACACAGAAGACACATAATGTAGCTGCTGTTTCTCACTCTTTGTAAGGTAAACATGCTTTCAGTATGAGGCCTCGTCTGCGTCTTCATTTCCCACCGTTGGTTCTGACATTTTTCATCTGTTTCTTTCTTTGTTTGCTACGACTGCTAATGCTAAAGCTAACCCGTCCCGCCGCTGAGATCGAGTACGGTCACGTGACCAGACTGCACGGCTGCGTCTGATTGGTGGAACACAGTCAGGTGGTAGAGCCTTTGGTGGAAGTCTCTCTCTCTGTCAGAATAAAACATTAAAATGAGGCGTACGCGGGGGGATAAAAATAATGAGGCGTAGAATACCAAAGAGGTAAGAAGAAAAGTAACCAGCTCATTGTAGCCTAATGTAGCGGAGTAAGAGGACAGCTTCTGCTGCACACATCTACTCAAGTAAAAGTAAAAAGTATAGGGATTTAAAACTACTCCTAGAAGTATAATTATTTCAAAAACTTACTCAAGTAAATGTAACTCGTTACTACCCACCTCTGCTTATTCGCCGACATTAAACTGGAGCCTTACACTCCTTTACTATGATACTTTAAAATGTTTAATTTGGAAAAGCAATCAAAAATCATCAAAATACACAACAGCTGCCTGGTGACGCCGTGCCATTTCACGGTTTTTCACCCTCAATTGCGACATATCCTGATATCATACTGTATCCTGATGATGTCATTACGTAGGAAGCTCTGTAACGTGATGATGTCATTAGGTAGGTTTGTTACGAACAACAAACGAGGCATTTCGGACAGTTCGGGACCGTTTGGATCTGCAGGAGAGAATAAGTGTGACCTTTGTGAGGCTGCAGGACCATTTATATGCAGAAATATCAAGAATTAGACACCGAAGATGAAGGAAAAAACCCGAAAACTAAATGACCTCTTTAAGTTACATATTTGGCAGAAAAGAAATTGCTTTGAATCACACGTTTGCCTGCTTATGATGGCTACCTTTCATATCTCACATTTGTTTTGAGTGTCAGTTTTGCATGTCCTCAGAAAGTAAAGCTAAACATAGAAAAGCTGCATTTCCAAGGTGACTGATAGAGGCAGCGTAGTAGAAAAACTACCCCCGGATGTTAAATATCTGTGATTTAAGGGCGTTAAACACCATTTGCGATACCACAGCTGTAGCTTTTTCTGCAGTGAACCAAAAACAAACCTCTTTTTCCACTGTTTACATACTTTAAATCCATTAGTTTGTACAGTCGGAGTTTGCTTCTCCCTGGTGGAATCCTCCGGTAACAGAGCACACAAGGAAGTATGTTAACTACTATGCCTAAAATGGAGCTGGTTAAAAGGCAAATTTATATTTGTTGCCTCGAACTGAGCTGTGCTGCCCTTGAGCTCAGTTTATGTGAAGATTTAGTCAAGAACTCTGCTCTCTTCCACAGAAGCTTCAGAGAGAGATGTATAATAAGATCTATAACATACCGTTACTGTGTAAAACGAGTCTAAGACAATTTGTAGGCCCCCCCAATCACGACCCCAGAGGACCGGGAACACTAGTGGGACCAGACAACCCACTTCCCCTCCAAAGTTAGGCAAAAAAAAAGCACCTTTTCTTGCTTCCTGTCGCCTCCGACGGATCATTCACCTGCACGTTAATGAAATAATCTGTTGAGAATACGTTGGACTGTATTTAACTTCCTCCAGACGTCTGGGGAGGCATTCAACTTGGCTTGCAATTAGGTTCAGAATAGGCAGATTGTGGTCAGATTAAATGATCAGCGACCACTTTAATGTTCCTATAACAGGTGTATGAATCCTTGGGCTGTTTTTGGAAAGGGGAAAGTGGCAATAATATAATAATATGATCCCGGGATGCTGCTAGATGTGTGCTTGGTTGTTTGGTTGTGTGACACGTACCATTCCTATCACAGTATGGGACACGAATCTGAAATTTTCAGTTCCGAGATCCGACTGAAAAGTCGCCTGCACTGGAAAAACAACAAATAAAAGACGTTTTTGCTTGAAATAAGCAAAAAAAATCTGCCGATGGAACTAGTGAAAATCGGCTTGTCAAGATTTCTTGAAATAAGATGTGATATTTAGGACTTTTGAGATAAAAGTGATTTTGAAATTAGCTTAAAAACCTCTTCAAATGGAAAAAAAAAAGCTTGTTTCATGTGATATGTGACTCAAAACAATTTGTTTTCAAGACTTTTTCATTTAACAAGATATTCCAGATTTTTTTCCAGTGTGGGAGCACAGTTGGTGAAAAGGAAGTTTTTTATTAATCCGCCTGGATAATGACTTTTTCACCCAGTGTTTCTTCCACATTTAACAAGTAATTTTGGTTCCCACGTGAGCCAGAGAATTTGTAATGGGTCCATTTTCCATTCAGACAAACTTCTGTCGGCTTTGCAGACAGGGAGGTCATGTGAGCGTCTGAGGGGAAGAGGATTCTGCCGAGCGAAATGCCACCGAGTCCTCAGAGGAGGGACGTAATCTCTCTCACTTCTCTGTTTCTCTGTTTCTGTTTTGTTGGCTGTGGAGGAAACCGACAGCCAACAAAACATTTGGAAAGGTTTTGCATTCAGCATCAAATGTCTCGGTTTTAAAAAGGCGTCTGAAAGCGCCTGGCTGGCTCTCATCCCTGCTGAGTGTGTCCTCTGACTCACAAGCAGCAGCTGAACACACAGCGGTTCTCTGTGGTCCGGCCACGCCGATCGATACCCATTTCCAGCCCGGCAGTTTTCTCAAGCTCTGTCAATTTGAGGATTGATCGTCTAAACTCCCCCGAACGTTTGCGTTTATTCACGCCTGATTAGTGCGTTTGTCGTTTGTTTGGATGCACATGTGAGTGCATGTGTGCAGCTTTTACACGGGGCTTTAAATGGCAAACACGCTGTTTCGTCTTTATTTTAAAGGGATAGTTCGCCTCTTTTGACATAAAGCTATACATTTTTTTGACTTATTTGACTTACTTATGCTGCAATATTAGCAATACAGTCATACAATAACCAGATTGCACTGAAACGTTTTACTTTAACTATTTTTATTCTCTTGTATATCATTTAGATATCTTTTTTATATCTTTTGTGTATCCAAAGCCAAGAGCTCCTGAACTAAATTTCATGATGCCTGCATAGTGACAATAAAGATTCTTGATTCTTGATTCTAAATGGGGTTAATGTCATCATGTTGGGGAGCACCCAAAGTTAGGGTTTCCCTGTAAAGGCGTCGGATGTTTGCAAGAAAACATTAAAGGGATAGTTCGCCTCTTATGACATGAAGCTGTATGACATTCCATATCAGCAACATCATTTCTGAACATCTTCTTACCCCCTGCTGCGTCCTGTGAGCAGAGTTCCAGCCTCGTTTTGGTGTTGATGAAGGTAGTCCGGCTAGTTGGCTGGGGTTTAAAAGATAAAGCGTCTTGCTTCTCAAAACAATATGCGTTCAACAGAGTAATACATTTGCATCACAAAATGGTTCTCCAGGAAAAAGTCAGACCTCACAATCTCTTGGCCCTATTTTCTCTCCTTTCGTATCACTGCCTGCTGTGCAGACCGCGCCTGTTACGTGTCACGCCCACGGGATTTTCCCCATGTTTTTGGTTTTGTGTTTTATCATGTTTTTGGTTGTTTCATGTCTTGGTTTTTGAGTTCATGTTTAGTTAGGTTTTTCCATTGTTTTTCGCTCACTCAGTTCATTAGCTTCACTCATGTCACCTGTATTCATTGTCCCCAGCTGCACGCTGTCACTAATCACTCCCAGTCCAATATTTAGTTTCCAGGCTCCCCTGTCATTGTGTGAAATCCTTACCAACCTTGTTACTTGATTTTCACCCCTCATTTAAAGCTAAGTTTTCTTTCATATGTAGCGTTACCGGGTATTTATATACCTATTAAATATAAGGATTTATGAGATGTTCTTACAGTCTCAAATAAACCTTACCTCGAATTTAGGGGCACCACCAACCTAGGTTTTGACTTAATTTTAAGTCACAGTCCGGTCGGAAAACTGTTCGAAATCTTACGATCCTGGTGTTAAATTAATATTCAATTAATATTCAGTCTCATATCTCGCTACTTTCGTGAAGTTCTCGTTTGGTTGGACAGACATTACGTAAAGAAAGCATACGACACAATCTGTGATTATAACATATATATAGATATATGAGCTGTTTATTACAATGATATGATCTTAGACATGAACCTTTAAACAAACAGGAGATGCATTGAATATGGGTGATTATATAAACACTTAGTGAATATAAAATAAAATATGGGGAATGGGAAAATACTGGATTTATTCAAATAGTTTGGGTTGGCTGACTATTTGAATCTAAATACTGTACTGACATTTCGGATTAATTTATCATTCTGTGAAAGCCTCGAGACATCCATCAAACCCACTTTAAGGTGAAAACGGGTCGGTCTTACTGTGCTGAAGTTCTGTTCAGTCGTTTCGGACCAATGGTAGCGGCCACGCGGGTCCGAGGGGATTTCTCTTCCGCTCTCTGGGCCTTCCTGGCTGTGGTGGCTGACTTTAGCGGACTTCTCAGTTGCTTCTTTCACCGGGAAACGGGGACGATGATGTCGAGGGCTTTACTGTGGGATGATCAAATCCATCGTTGTGTCAGAGTTGGTCCGTTGCTGCTTTCTCTGATGAAGTGAACTTAAGTTCACAGAAGATTAATAAAAGGTTGCTTGGAGTTGGCTTTCTTGGTAGGAAAAGGTGATGATGGCGTGAAACAGGTTGGTTAGGACGTGGATGGCGAGGGACGAACACAAACACGTAAAACGTGCATCTTCAGAGTATTTCAATCTGTTTCTTTGTTCGGGTCTTTCTTTTTCGTCTCCGGGGTCTCACTGGGTTCTGGAGGGTCTCCTCCGGTCGTCCGCTGCATCGTTATCCACACGTCCTTCCGCTCTCTCCTGAGATTATGGGAAAAACTCCCAAACTCCGGCGAGCTCTTCTCTTCTGCTTAAACCATTTCTAAAAGTCTATGAGCAGCTGTTTTCTGCTCAAATCTTCTTCTGAAACTCTGGGTTGGAACCCTTCTGGAACAAGATCCAGGGCACCAGAGGGCAAGCGCAGACGCCTGAAGCGAGCCAGCAAGCACGAGCGCCAGCGGGGAAGAAGGCAAGAGAGCAAAGAGCAAAGAGGCTGTGTTTTCCGCTGTTCCGGGTTTTGACTCTCGGAGGCGGGGCTTACACTACTTTTTCAGCCAATGACATGCTTGAACTGTGTGCATGTCTCTGTAAGGTGATCTGTGCTAGGGGGATTTCTGGATGAGACAAAGAAAACTCTTATTTCTCCATTACTCCCATCTCAGAACATTTGTCTCGGTGATTCTGAAAACACCAAATCTTGTTAAGATATGCAGATTAAAGATATAACATAGACTTGTAATATAAAGACATCAAAATAACACACATGATAAAGACAATTATGACTTTCAAAATTCAGATGAATATCTATGAAATCGTGACATATGAATATTGAATTACACAATGCTAATTTCTGTGTTAACAATGGGGACACTAAACAAATACCAAATAGATACCGAAGGGACATCGTTAGAAGTTACTAGCTGCATAATTGTCCATTTTACTGAGTCCTTTATATGTTCAACTAATCAACACTGCAGACCACTAGGGGGCAATGTGGTTCCATCAGGCAGGTTGGGCATTTTCCACCAAAATCAGTTCTTTGTCAATATTTAAGCCAGAATCGTACAAATTGTCTCTATATGCGTCTTGTGATCACGCTGGAAACCTGAAAGAAATTGTACACGGTTATCAAACACATTTAATATAGTTTAAGATTTGACTAAAAGTGAGTCTTCTCAGTTCATGTGTAACCATCTGGTCGGTCTGATCTGTTAAAGTGTCAACTTTCGAGTTATGGTCTAGATAAGATAGTAAGTCTCCCACTTTTCCAAGAGTGAGTTCGACTCCCCAAAAGCTCTTAAGGGTGTTGTAAATTAGGCAGTTTCTGTCTCTTTTTCCTTTGTGGAAAGAAAATGAAGATCTGGTTTATATCCACATACGTAAACATCCCCCACAGGAATGTTGGTTTTGTCAAAGTTTGAAAAACTCTTAATCCACACGGCACTGTGACTGCTACATTCCCCCATTCGAATCGGATCTGAACTCGTGGCTGATCCGAATCGCAGGTGAAGAAGTCCAGTGTGTCCGAGTCTGGTGGTTGCTAGGACTCTCAAGAGGGTTATGGTGGGTGTCTCGAGACAGCCTAATACAATTCTGACACAACAATGGCTATAAACGTAATTTTGTTAAGCTTACTTAACCTACGTAGTAAATGTCTAATAGCTAAAGATAATGTTCATAAGTAAAGGTTTCTAAGCCTATATAATTTCAAATGGAAAATCCTAGTAAAAGCATGCAGATTTCTTTTGGAAAAAGATCAATGTTAGGGGAGAGTTTTACTCATTGTTAGAGTCATGATCTAGGATGTGGTATTTCTTAATAGTTAGGAAATGAGCACGTTTACTACCTGAGTGTGAGCAATATTCGCAGGACTTTATACGAACAATAATGTGTAACATATCTGTCGCGGCGGCGGTCCTGGACAGGGCTTCACTGTACAGTAGCAACGAGTGATATTCTAACTAAAAGGATCCATGGTGAAAGCTGTTGTCAGCATTTCACTGCTAATTTTGCTTTTAATTCAGTTATAGACCAGTTTCCCCCATTTGTAGATGTCACATGGGTGAAATAAGGTAAGTTGAATGTGTCACCAGATGATGATAGACTTGAAAATTGAAGTTTTGAACACTGAGGTGTCCTGGATTCAATCTTGAGGCATCATGATACTACGGAGTAGTTTTATCATGATTGGGTAAGTGATATTTTGAGGGTAAGCTTCTTTGCTTCCTTTAAGAGTTAGCTAAGGTTAAAGGTTTGGTATTCAGGGTTACTAGAATGTTTGTTGGAGTGTATGGTCCTACCTCCAGGAACAGGCTAGCATTTCTAAGTCTCTGTTAGCACGGTTGGCCATTACAAGGTTCTGAACTTTTTCTTTTCTTTTAGTAGCAGACTTTTCAGGCTATCAATATCATCTTTACTGATGGCACTTATTTCACTAGACCATTGCTGAGATTTGATGTGGTCCTTGTCGATGACTCTGCTCATCTCAGTTGTTCTCTGATCTGGTGATGGTTGTGACCATGCAGTGTGTGATGGTTTATAGCGAGACCGAAGTCTATAATTGCAGTTGCGGTTTTGAACAGATTGCTGGTCATGTCGATTTTGAAAAGACATGTCTTTTTGCGGGTTTGAATGAACACTGTGGTTTTCACTGTGGCAGTGAGTTGGTTCATGGCTGGGCGATGAGGATTTGGAATAGTTGTGTTTGGAGCCTTTCTTAGGCCGTTGAGAATGTGGCCAGTGGGGGACCTCTGCTGGAGGTCTGCCACTTTGTCCCACTTCTAACTCTGGGGACCAAGAACCAGGGTTCTGGGTCTGTGTGGTGATGGGTTCTGGCTGTTTAGCTTGTCTATGTTTTTGGAAACCTAGACTGGCCCATTCACGTAGCTGCTGAATGGTAGCAGTGTGAGGGTTAGCTATAACTCCTAAGTGATAGCTGGTAGTTGGATGGAGGTTTTGAAGGAAAAGAGTTTTGAAACTCATGTCTTCTTCCATTCCTACCTTGTTGCTGAAACCAAAATAAGCTTTTAGGAGGCGGTAATAATACTGCTGAGGCAGCTCATTCCGTCCCTGTTTAACCATCATGGCAGCGGTTAAGCCAGATGGGGTCAGCTCGTCTGAAAACTCGCGTTCGAGTGTTTGGCAGAGGAGTGTATAGTCGTTCCGGATGTAATCGGGTTGACGTTCAATGAATCTACTGACTTTGCGGCTAGATGTAACCTTAATCAAGTAGAATTTGTTGTTAACTGATGCGTTTGGAAACCTTCGCAGGAAGAAATCAATGTCGTCCAAATATGCTCGGGTGTCATGTGGCGTCCCAAGAGTCGGTTCGAATCTGGGCACATGGCGAGCAATTTTGTCAAGCTCTTCGTCAGAAGGAGCTTGTGGAACGTGGGGTCCTAGAGTAGGAAATGATTGATCCGGTTTACCTGGATCATAAACGATCTTTTCAGATCTGAAAGAATTTGTTGTCGTTGAAGACGGGGGTGAAATAATTGAGCTCTTGTAGGCTGTTTTCACTTCAGGAAAAGGGTCCCCTCCGTCTTCCTGGGGGAAGCCATGTGTTTCCTGTTCATGTCCAGTCTCCAAAGACTGACGTAGGTCTATCTCAACACCTTCTGGTTTATCTGATAGGTGTTCCTGCTGTGGATGAGCGGCGGTTTGCTCATCCTTAGCTTTGCTTAGCTGTTCTGTCAACAGCTGCATTTGTTCCTTTTCAACATTAAGATGCTTGTCATCAGTTGGCACTTTGGCTGTTAAATCCTGCACTTTCTGCAGAACCACATGTAGAGATTGCTGGGACTGTTTTTGTGCTTGGTCCACCTTCTTCAGTTGGACTTGGGTTGAAATCAACTCTTGTTGGCAGTTTTGAAGTAGCTGTTCAAGCTTTTTGTTGTTTTCATTGAGTTGAATAATTTGTTGGTTTGAGTTTTCAACCTGTGTTGTTTACTCTGTTACTTGGGCATTAGCTTGGCAGGATGCCCTCTCAGTGGCTTTAAGTTGGTGTTGGAGGAATTTGGTTTCCTCCTGAAACTGTGGCGTTTTCTGTGACCGAGTTTTAAGTTTGTCAGCGGCTTGTTCCATCACTTGGTGTGCATGTTTAACGAACACCACAGCTAGACTACTTAACATTTTGGTCAGAGATTCTTCTTTGGGCTTTTTAGCTTTTGTCTCAGCCGATGGCTTTAAACTGATTTGCTCTGTTTCAGGTGTTTTAATGCATCTTTTCTTTAAGGCATAACCCAGTATCAACTGTTTTGTTAAGTCCATCATCTTGTTTTTCGCTTGTCTCAGAAAGGGTTCTTTCTGAAAATAAGTTTGAGTTTGGAACAAGGGAAAATAGTTGGGTTAATGTGAAATAAGTTGGGAATAAGGATTGTTCTCCTGAAATTAATTTCTTCCTTTTGAATTTGTTTACTTGAGAAACAAATAAGGAAGGATGTTAAAATAAACACGACTGTGTTATTTTACTCAAAACTGGAAGAAATGCATTTAATTTAGAAGCTTATCATTAACCGTTATGGTAAAAAAGGTGGAAAACATTAATGCTAACACAAAAGGGAACATACAAGCTCTGGGCTGTTGTTTTCTTTAAGCCTTAGTGTCTTATAATCAGTTCCTGTTAAGGTAATCTGATTTGGTGAAAGACAGACATTTGAGATAAATTAGCTTCAATTAATGTTTCCCAATAACAAAGTTGGTATTGTTTGTGTCAAACAATTAATTCAAATGCATTAAAGAATATTCAAATAAAGCTGGTATTCGTTAGTACCAAGCAAAATGATCAGCTTTCTTTGTGATCCTATTTAATGTGATCGGGCGGCTCACATGTCAAAGCTTCAAGTGGGCGGGTTTGAGAGAAGGGAGTGAGGAGTTGACGTCACTGGTGACGATTTCTAGCACCGCCCACCAATAGTCTTTCAAGCACTCAGTGAATTCGCCTCATTTCAACTGGGGAATGAAAGGGTTAACTTCTCTCACAGACAGTGCACAAGCGATGTTGTAGTTTGCTCACAAACTTTTTAAACACAGCTTTGCAACATTCACAATGCTTGACACGGCGGCCTCAGTTCAGAATGCTTCTAAAAGTCACCAACTTTGATAATAACAACGAATAGAGTCACCAACTCAATTTTTCTGCAGCAAAATTGGTCTGTCCACTACTGCCGTATATTATTTTAGTTAGGGCTTGTAAGCATTTTAAAAAATAAACACACCCTCAGTTTTTTCTTTCAACTGGGTTCAACAGACACGGCGTTCCGGTCGTTTATTTAATAATACAAAAACAATTGACTGTTTAAGTCATTCATGCGATCACGTTTTGTGACCGTGTGTATTTTATTTATTTATTTTATTCATTTATTTTATCAGGAGCGACGGCTCTGACTCATTCAGTTAAGCTCAGCAGCTTTAACTTTCAATAAGTAATCTGTATTACTTTATTTTAGGCGTCACAACGCTCCGTTGAACAACGTTTAAACTCGCTCCCCCACTTCATGGGGTTTCAATATAGCACCTTGATGCTTTTTTTATGTCCGGCTGCAAGATTACAGCGGATCAAAACTCCTGTGTTTGAGGAGGCTCTGAGTTGACTAAATTCACCGGGACTCGCGGCTGAATTTGTGATACTCATAAAAATAAAATCAACCGTGTTGGAAACTCGCAACTACGGCCAGGCCTTTAAATTCAGCGTTCTTACGCTGTGCATGCAATCTTTATTCTGGGACGAGACAGCGACAGCTGGCTGCTCTTCTGCGGTGTGCAATTAATATTGCGCACCCACGGATTTGGAGAGTTATCATGCGTCCACGATTACTCTGATAAAGTGCTTTTAGTCATTCTAAGTTTATAAAGACAGACACAGCCACTGCTTGCATTGCTCACACACAGATAATGAACCAGCCAATATCATGTTTATGCTTTCCTTCACGTAAGTCAGTCTACCGTAAAACGCCTCGCACGGCGCACCAAAAATATGTAGCGTTACCGGGTATTTATATACCTATTAAATATGAGGATTTATTTGAGACTGTAAGAACATCTCATAAATCCTCATATTTAATAGGTATATAAATACCCGGTAACGCTACACATATATCATGCCAAGTCTTTTGTTTTTCCTTAGTCATGTTTTTTGTTCCACAGTTTAAGTTTTTGTCATCTGGCTCAGCCGCGCTTTTTGTTAACCACGTTTTTGTTTTGTGAATAAATCTCACTTTTTGCCTAACACCTTTTGGAGTCTGCATCCGTGTCCTTTCAAACCACCCAAACACGACAGTACGGTGTTTGCTGCTCAGTCTGCACGGTCCACACAGCAGGCAGTGATACGAAGGGAGAGAAAATAGGGCCAAGAGATTGTGAGGTCTGACTTTTTCCTGGAGAACCATTCTGTGATGCAAATGTATTACTCTGTTGAACGCATATTGTTTTGAGAAGCAAAACGCTTTATTTTTTAAACCCCAGCCAACTAGCCGTACTACCTTCATCAACACCAAAACGAGGCTGGAACTCTGCTCACAGGACGCAGCAGGGGGTAAGAAGATGTTCAGAAATGATGTTGCTGATATGGGATGTCATACAGCTTCATGTCAGAAGAGGCGAACTGTCCCTTTAACGTTTTCTTGCAAACATCCGTCGCCTTCACAGGGAAACCCTAACTTTGGGGGCTCCCCAACATGATAACATGCAGCTCGCGCAGCTGGAAGCTCGTCTTGGCTGGAAAGTGTTTATCGTTGGTCATAAATAGACGTGCAGACGCGGCTTTGACCCGGGGGAGCAGTTCTGATTTCCGCAGATGGAACACTTTGCGGTTTCATTTGCTGCTCTATTTAATTCCCCAAGAAGAATAAAACCCTCTTTGCATTGTGTTTCGCTGTGTTGGCGTAAAGCTTAGCGAGGTTTGTAAAACCCGCCGTAACGGCAGAAGGTGAGACTCTGAGTCTTTTCCTTTAATGGACTCCAATCTGTCGCTTCAGCTCCTTGAGCATATCACGTCGGCCTCTTCTGACTCTGCACTCCCAGCATCCTCAGCTCTTCCCTTTTCCTTCCATCTCAGCGCAAAGAGCCAGCACAGAGTGGTGTTTTTTTCATTTTTTTTATTTGTGTCTGTATGTATGATTGGGCCAAATTTTCTGCTCCAGTTTTCCTGCCCCCCCCCAAACAGCCTCGTCTTAAATCAGCCAGCTGGATGGCAGCAGGAGGAAGTGCTCAGGCCTGTGTTATGAATTATGGCTTTACATCCATGTTACATTTATTCATAAGCACACAGGGTACGTGCAGTTCTTTATCCGAACTACTCAACCACTTTGCTGTGCAGTCAGCCATGGGCCTGGAATGCTGAACCAATTGTTGTTCATCAAGAAATTCCTCCTGAAAGCACAACAGAGGTAGCCTGGGCGAAAGCCGACTGTTGACTCTGTCAAACAGTCTGGGAAAACCCAAGAGGAATCCGTTTCCATGGAGGGCGGGACCTTACCCAGCAACTTAAATTCATTGGAGTAACGGAGTTCCCTTAACCAATCATAATCTTTAGAAATGACGTAGGTTATGCGCCGAGGTTCATGCTTACTCTCGCGAGTCTCTAGCTCGCGAATCACGCTTCCCACATCCGCTTTCATTATACCGGTACCATTTGATAAATCAAACTTTTCCCAAAGCCAGTTGGAAGGAGAGCTTCGACATCCTTGCCACTAACAAAATTGACGAGGCATTCCTCTTGCTCTCGTTTTAATTGTGTAATGATCTCCAGAGTTGAGACAACTTCATGGATAGCTTCTAGCGTTCTTCCGTCGCCATGTTTATTTCCGCTGCGGTTGAACTACAATTATATGGACTACAATGGACTCGCGCGTGAGTTCTGCGTCACCACTCGCAACTGTTTGCTGATTGGCAAAACACTGAGCGAACCGAGGTAGGGGGATTTGGCCAGACTATGTGCGGAGCCAAAATCTTTGGGCGGAAGTACATGGGATGGCGTCGCCAGGCTACAACAGAGATGGGTAGAGCAGCCAAAAATGTACTCAAGTAAAAGTACTGTTACTTCAGAATAATATGACTCAAGTAAAAGTAAAAAGTAGTCATCCAAATAATTACTTGAGTAAGAGTAAAAAAGTGCTCGGTGAAAAAACTACTCAAGTACTGAGTAACTGTTGAGTAACGTCTGATTTATTTGTTAACACAAGCATTCAATCAGACAGACAAAAATACTAAATAATCATCTTTAGGCAAATTAGAATTCATCCAATTGATAAAATAAATTATAATTAATTAATTAATTAATTACAAAATAGCTTCAATTCAACGAGTTTAGGAAACTTAGCGCTACATGTTTCCTCAAGTTAGATGTTGAGTTTCTGCTGAAATGTGCGTTTGTTTTGGTTGCCACAGAAGACACATAATGTAGCTGCTGTTTCTCACTCTTTGTAAGGTAAACATGCTTTCAGTATGAGGCCTCGTCTGCGTCTTCATTTCCCACCGTTGGTTCTGACATTTTTCATCCGTTTCTTTCTTTGTTTGCTACGACTGCTAATGCTAAAGCTAACCCGTCCCGCCGCTGAGATCGAGTACGGTCACGTGACCAGACTGCACGGCTGCGTCTGATTGGTGGAACACAGTCAGGTGGTAGAGCCTTTGGTGGAAGTCTCTCTCTCTGTCAGAATAAAACATTAAAATGAGGCGTACGCGGGGGGATAAAAATAATGAGGCGTAGAATACCAAAGAGGTAAGAAGAAAAGTAACCAGCTCATTGTAGCCTAATGTGCGGAGTAAGAGGACAGTTTCTGCTGCACACATCTACTCAAGTAAAAGTAAAAAGTATAGAGATTTAAAACTACTCCTAGAAGTGTAATTATTTCAAAAACTTACTCAAGTAAATGTAACTCGTTACTACCACCTCTGAGGATGCGATATGTGAATTAGTGATCTTTGTATTTGATGCTTTCAGCAGCGCTGTCAGTCTTTCAGTGAACTTCAGGACAGTTTTACATGAATTCAGATCAAATGTTGCCTGTAAATCATATTTTATTCACACAAGTCGGTGTTTCAAATACAAATAAATATAATAAACGTCCTGTTCCCCGTTAAGAAGGAGGCATTATGGGAAATCTGATCATGAAGTAGCAGCGAGTTGAACACAGCAGCCCCCAAACTTGGCTCATAAGAAGCCTCTGAGGGCCAGCAGGCATCCAGGATAGCTGTTATCTGAACAAAGTTTACGCTCTGAGACGTAAGAACCTGGTGGATGCAGAGCACACCGTGGTCAGGAGCCAGGATCTCTGGAAAGTTTTGTTTTTCCAGGCTTGATCTGTCAGATATTACCAGAACTAATGCTGTTGTTGTTAGCTTTGTTAGCTTTGTTAGCTTCGCCCTCGGCTGGCACGTGATTTTGCCGGTTAAATGTATTCCAACAAAAGCCTCGAGAGTTTGGGGGTAATTATTCGTCTCTAATTGGTCATATAAATTAGAGAGAAATATATGGCTCCTATTATTCAAACGGAAAACTGAAACAACTGTTTTTGCAGCGATGTGGAGAGTAATGACATCAGACTGTTAACTGCAGAGCTCATTCATCAGCTACATCAATGATAACAGCAGAGTTAGGCCCAGTGATGTGCAAAAAACTCAACGATTCACTCAGAAAAAAACACATTTCTGTTGGTGCGGTGATTAAATAGGTCCCTGCCAAGCCGGGCGGAAGCAGCGAGGCTCGAGCGGCGTGTGTTTTGGGTTGTAGGTTTCTCAGTCTGATGAGGCTGAACTGTTTTAAAATGGAGGTCAGTGTGACACAGGAGGGGAATCTGTGTGCTTTTCAGCCCCAGGCCGGACTCGCAATCAGAAACTATCTGTGTCACAGTTCTGTGAAAACCACCACGGTTACATTCACGTAATCTCTTTTTTTTTTTTTTTAGAACTGAATTTTTATTTTACATATACATACATACAGACAGAAACTCAACAAACACAGCGGGGGTGTATATTATATGCAGTTATACTTGCTTAAAGTTCTTTAAAAGTCCTCTCTACTTTGTTTTTTCTTCCACTGACTAGATCTTTGTAAATTTCAGTCACCGTTTTGCACCTTTACGTCATATTTCCGCAAATCCAATCCTCTTCTTCGCTCTATACGCCGTAACGAGCATTCTGTGTTATACGAGTATGAGTACTTTAGAAGTGAGAAAAACAACCGTACAGAGTACGAGTCATTTACAGGTGAGAGCAACAACAATACAAAAAGAAAAAGAAAGAACCTACTCTCCTGTAATTAATTAAAAAAATTAAAAAAATAATTAAAATAATAAAAAAATTAATTAAATATTTTTTAATTAAATTAAAAAAATTTAATTAAAAAAATTAAGATAAAAAAATGTAATTAATAAATTTAAATGAAAAAATAAAAATAAGAAAAACAAGAATATGCTAGAGTCCCAGCGTTGCCTGTACTAATAATGACTATCTTTTATCAAACATGTCTGTTTTCAGCTGTGGTCTTGCTGTGATTTTTCCATGATAAACACATTTTTTTACCCCGTCTCTCCATTGCATGATGCTCGGAGGCTGTGGTTTCAGCCAGGAAGCTGTTACAGTCTTCTTTGCTATCAGCAGCAGGATTCTCAGCAAACATTTAGAGCTCTTATCTGTCACACCGTCAGGAATTATACCCAAAATGTAAAGTGCTGCTTCCAGATGGAGGTTAAGGCCCATAATCTGTTCCATTTCCTTTTGAATATTCTTCCAAAAATCCTGTATTTTTGGGGCAATCCCAGAATATATGAGCAGAGTCGCCCACTGCTCCACACTCCCTCCAACATAAATCAGCTGTATTGCTGTATTTCCATGTAATAAAAGTAACGCATGTTCACTTTCCAATCGAATTCCCTCCATGTTGGATCGCGTAATCTCTTTGTTTAATATTTTTACACGAAGATGTTCCCCTCAGCCTCTCCACGGGCCGTGATAAAGCCTTTTTTTTTGTGGATAAGGTGGCGTTTAAAGAGCTTTGTGCAGTGGAAGCTCCTCCTGCTCTCTGCTGTCAGGTTGATTTCCCAGCAGACGCTGGAAGCAGAGTGAGAGTTTGCAGTCGGACGGCGACAGCCCTAACCTTTAACGTGTCGTCTTGGATGGCAGCGACGCAGAAACCTGCCAGGCCCGGACAGGTTGACGGCTGCTCCGAGGCCGGGGATTTACTGCAAACCCGGGACCTCCTGGAGACCTCCATCTGCTGGGCCAGAGGGTCAGGAAAGGGACTGAAAGGGACCTGCAAAGAAACTGTGCTAAAAGGAGGCAGAGATCACAGATTTAAAAACAGAATATAATATCGCAGCTGAGGATTTTTATTGTTGTTTTTTTAATTTTTTATTAAGGTCTTATACAATATACATAATAAAAACAGTATACTGTATCTAGACTAATCCCCAGTATCCACCCATCCTACCCATCCCACCCGCCAAACCCACCAGAGAGACACGCAAACGAAAAAACTAAAAAGACCACAACAAAACAAAACAACAAAACAAAACAACAAAACAACAAAAACAACAAAAACAGACACAGCAAAAAAACAAGTCTTATAGGGTTCAATTCTCTGCTTCCATTTTTTTCTACAAATGTCAAGAAAAGGCTGCCAAACTGAATCTCTGAGCAGACCCTTGGAGAGAGCATCTGACCTTCTCTAGTTTAAAGGGACAGTTCGCCTCTTTTGACATGAAGCTGTCTGACATCCCATATCAGCAACATCATTTCTGAACATCTTCTTACCCCCTGCTGCGTCCTGTGAGCCGAGTTCCAGCCTCGTTTTGGTGTTGATGAAGGTAGTCCGGCTAGTTGGCTGGGGTTTAAAAAATAAAGCGTTTTGCTTCTCAAAACAATATGCGTTCAACAGAGTAATACATTTGCATCACAAAATCCAGAAAAAGTCAGATCTCACAATCGCTTGGCACTATTTTCTCTCCCTTCGTATCACTGCCTGCTGTGTAGACCGAAGTGCAGACCGAGCAGCAAACACCGTAACAGGTGCTGCTATCGCTAGGTGGGTGAACGCAGTGATACGAAGGGAGAGAAAATAGGGCCAAGAGATTGTGAGGTCTGACTTTTTCCTGGAGAACCATTTTGTGATGCAAATGTATTACTCTGTTGAACGCATATTGTTTTGAGAAGCAAAACGCTTTATTTTTTAAACCCCAGCCAACTAGCCGGACTACCTTCATCAACACCAAAACGAGGCTGGAACTCGGCTCACAGGACGCAGCAGGGGGTAAGAAGATGTTCAGAAATGATGTTGCTGATATGGGATGTCATACAGCTTCGTGTCATACGAGGTAAACTATCCCTTTAAGATATTGCATAATCTTTTTGACCCAATGAGAATGTATGTGGGGGGGAAGAGGGTCTTTCCACCTGAACAGTATATAAGTCTCCTGGCCAACATGTTGCAATCCAATGGCTCTTCTAGCATTTTAGAGAAAGTCTTGAAAATAGATTGCCAGAAATGATATAGTCTTGGACATGCCCAGAACATATGTGATAGACTCGCAGGAGCTTGCTTGCATCTAAGGCATGTAGGGTCCAACTCTGGTTTATTGTTATTTTTTACTCATAATTTCCAAGTGAAAAATGTGTCTGGAAGATGATGAGGGCAAAGACACGAAGAGGAGGAGAATCTGGAGAGGTGATGGGGGGGGGGGGGGGGGGGGGTTGTTGCAGAGAAAGAAAGTAGGAAGCAGGTGGTGCAGAGAGTAGAAGGAGAACAGAGCCGAGCTGTGGCGGCGGTGTGGGGGCGTGACAGATGACTCGCCAGAGACGGTGAGAGTTGGTGGAAAATCTGAGGAGGACTGAGCCATCTGTTCACTCAGCGACTTCTGCTCGTCTTCAGCTGCTTTGCCACCTTCTGGCCTGCAGGACAACACGCATGACAGCGGATTATTAATGTTGTATAAATACTTTTTTTTAAATCTCTGAGCGTCACCACGATCGATCTCGTGTTTCGCCAACTCGGCAGTTTCTGAGGTTGAGGGATCGGGTTGCCTCTGCACTGGAAAAAATGCCCCTCCAAAAATAAGTAAAAAAAAAAACAAATAAAAGACTTTTTTGCTTGAAATAAGCAAAAAAATCTGCCAATGGAACTAGTGAAAATCGGCTTGTCAAGATTTCTTGAAATAAGATGTGATATTTAGGACTTTTAAGTTAAAAGTGATCTTGAAATTAGCTTAAAAACCTCTTCAGATGAAAAAAAAAGCTTGTTTCATGTGAAATATGACTCAAAACAAGATGTTTTCAAGACTTTTTCACTTAACAAGATATTCAAGATGTATTGTATTAAAACAAGT
The DNA here is from genome assembly GCF_027942865.1 of Odontesthes bonariensis. NCBI lineage: Eukaryota > Metazoa > Chordata > Actinopteri > Atheriniformes > Atherinopsidae > Odontesthes > Odontesthes bonariensis. The sequence continues at coordinate 5,695,083 of NC_134519.1, forward strand.
CCCTATATCTGGCTGAAATAGAGCTTGTTAGGCAGTTGTGTCTTATATTAAGTGTAATGAGATACTCAATGTACAAATCTGTTTTTATTTAGTTTACTGATGTTTATTATTATTACTATTATTATTATTTACCCTACTCTTCATACTGTAGATTTGTATATAGCTGTTTATTCTCTATTTTTATTCTATTCTATTTGCTTGTTTTTCCTTTAATTGTTTACATATCTTTGTTGCAACACAATAATTTCGCAAATTGGGATGAATAAAGAACTTATCTATCTATCTATCTATCTATCTATCTATCTATCTATCTATCTATCTATCTATCTATCTATCTTATCCTACCGTCAAGTACTGTAATCCAAAAAAACAGTATTATACTGTTTGATAAATAACAGTAGTTGAGCTGTAAAATAAATTATTTTACAGGGAAATTCTTTACATTTTTGGCTCCAGTGTGTAGAGTTTTTCAATCTCTAGTGGCTGAAAATGGAACTCGATAGGCTTCAGCTGCCCTCAAACTGTGGTTCTCACACCGTTCGATGCTGGCGTTTGGTTTGGGAGCCGCTCCGGGCCCCCTGTGGGCGTAGAGGAACACCGTCTTTGGGTGTAAACGGCTTGTTCCGAGGTAATAAACACGCAGTGACTTTCATTCTCAAAGCGTAGCTGCAGATCTTTAAGTTTAAGTTTAAGCGAGCGGCTGGAATGCAGCAGCAGAAGCATCTGAGAAGCATTTTCACTGAGGGCCACATCAGCATAATCGTTGCCCTCACAGGGCCAGATGTAACTTATAAATGTAACTACTCCTTAATGTTAAATAACTCTGAATTTATTACTTATTCAAGCTACAAACATTAAATATATATTTGGATAGATGTAAAAAAATATATGTCTGCTTGTTGCTCTGTTATTTTATCATAAATCCTTTTAATTTGTCAGGTTATGAAACCCACATCAACGATCAAACTATCCAAGTGAATAAAGAAAAATATCATCAAACACAAGTTATGACATTTACTTTGTTCCAAACTTGAAATATCAAACAAAGCTAGCTTTTACTGCCGCATTGTTTTCGGTTGTGGCTTTTAGCGAACACGTTCTGTTTGTTGTTTTTCTTGATGCCTGATGTCGGCACACTGAGCTCCGTGTTTGGTCTCAGAATGCGGACGTAGATCGTACTCTTTGACAACCGCCTCACAACACAGAGGACATACCGTTTTTCCTTCTTGAAACACGTATTCGCCTTCCGATCTTTCTTGAAACAGAAAGATTGATGCATCTGCATCAGTTTCTCTTCCTGGACATTTTGGGATCATTATTTGTATTTCTCAATTCCACTTGTTGGGAAAATCGCATCGATTTTGGAAACACTGCAGTCCAGTGGCGTGATGCCGTCACTTCATAATCAGCATGCATTGTGGGAAATGTAGTTTTTGGTAACTGCACGTATTTGACTTATTTATTTTTAGACAATCAGACCTTTTAAGCTCTCACGGGCCACATAAAATTACATGGCGGGCCACATTTGGCCCGCGGGCCTTGAGTTTGGCACATATGATCTACAGCATGAAATAAGTGAAGATAACTGAGTGATGCGGTTCAGTTTGGACACAGAGAGAGAAGCGGCCTCCATAATGTGTCATGTCAGGTTACATCACTCCATCTTATCACCGAACACTGACAGGAACGGATGATTTTATGTTCACTCCTCTCCGAAAAGGAGAGTTGCTAAAGCTATTTTAGCTTGTTGCACGACGCTTTTCGTCACATTTGCAACCACAGCGTGTGTGTGAACACGGAGAGAATCATACAACCTGTCAGGAGGTGGGTGGCAGGACACAGATGCAGACTCCAAAAGGTGTAAAGCAGAAACTGGGTTTATTCACAAAACAAAACGTGGTTAACAAAAGGAAAAGAGCCAAAGAGCCGGATATCAAAACGAGACAGTGGGAACAAAACCATGAATATAACTGTGACTAGAAAACAAAACAAAAGACTTGACATGACTTGGAAAAACACTTAACTTTAACGTGACGTCGAGGCATGAGGGGTGAAAATCAGGAAAAGATCTCACAAAAAGACAGAGGAGCCTGGGAACTAAATGGGGAACTGGTGATGTGAGTGAAACTAATGAGCAAACAGAAACTGTGGGGAAGACTACGGCTGTGTTCGAAAACGCATACTACATACTACTTACTACATACTGCATACTACATAATGCATACATACTACATACTGCATACTACATACTGCATACTGCATACTTCCATACTGCATACTGCAAACTGCATACTACATACTACATACTGCATACTGCATACTTCCATACTGCATACTGCAAACTGCATACTGCATACTACATACTACATACTGCATACTACTTACTGCATACTACATACTTCCATACTACATACTGCATACTGCATACTACATACTACATACTACATACTGCATACTGCATACTTCCATACTACATACTGCATACTGCATACTGCATACTGCATACTACATACTGCATACTGCATACTACATACTGCATACTGCATACTGCATACTTCCATACTGCCTCCTGCATACTGCAAACTGCATACTGCATACTACATACTACATACTGCATACTGCATACTGCATACTGCATACTACATACTGCATACTGCATACTGCATACTACATACTACATACTGCGTACTGCATACTTCCATACTGCATACTACATACTGCATACTGCATACTTCCATACTGCATACTGCAAACTGCATACTGCATACTACATACTGCATACTGCATACTACATACTACATACTACATACTGCATACTGCATACTACATACTGCATACTGCATACTACATACTACATACTGCATACTACATACTGCATACTACATACTACATACTACATACTGCATACTACATACTACATACTGCATACTTCCATACTGCATACTCATCGATCAGACAGTATGCAGAGCGTTTACCCACAATGCATTGCGCTCCTGCCCGAGCCGAAATCAGCCGGCCTGAAGCTGATTTCACTTAAGCTCTAAACTCTGTAAACTTTAGCAACATTTGAAACATTTTCAGGCGAGAAAGTAGTCGTTTAGATCCCCAACGTGTTGAAAACCTGACAAAATACCGGCTATTTACAATTTTGTTCCCACAAATTCGGCGCTACTAAAGCTAGCCGCAGTGAGCAACGCACTTCCGGTTATTTTCACAAAATAAAATACCCGTTGCCTTTTATCACAGGGAAAGCCATTACCATACAATTGGTGCTTTTGTTTTGAAAACAGGAAGTGAACCTACCCTCGTTGTAGCTAGCTTGAAACTGCCGTTTTGACAGGAAATGACGATCGGCGACGTCACGTTACGTTGCATCTTGGGTAGTTTGAGTATGAGTAGTGACCTCATGATGCATACCCAACATTTCGGAGAATCTAGTATGCATCCGGGAACTTAAAAAAAGTTAAAGTTAGTAGGAGTAGTATGAGTAGTAGGAGAAGTAGACGTTTTCGAACACAGCCAATGGCAAAACTAAATACAAGATCTGGCTAAAGCATGAACTAAAAACCAAAACATAAACAACCTAAAACATGATAAAACATCAAACTAAAAACATGGGGAAAAACGTGCATTCAATCTTTTTTCAGCTCAGTTTCCTCCTCCCTCTTTTGCCACGTTAAGGCAGATGGCTGTGTGTACAATACATGCTCAGCACTATTCTGACGAATGATCTGTGCCTAAAGAGGACAACACACGATGCAGGGCACATACGGTCTGATTCATAACTCAGGCCCTTACTGCATCCCAAGCAGCTGCAAGCAGCTGCATATTCAGAGTCTTTTCTTTTGTTGCAGAACTTCCTGTCGTTGCACTGAACCAGCAACCCGACCTATTAAAACGAGTTGTTCTTAAAAAAGAAAAACAAGCCCGATAATAAGTGAAGCTGGCTACTCTGGAGCATAAGGCGCGGCGTTGTGTAGCAGCAGGTGCCTGGAAAACTCCACCGGGATGCAATAGTGGGACTAATAAGGTTTAGATAGATGAGCATCTACACACAGCTGCTGTGGACCTGATAGCATCAGGCGTGCGCTCATTGTTCATTCTATACCTTACATGTTACATGTGGTGATAATAAGAACTGCATTCTTTATGAAACTTACTGAGCATTTGCTGTTTTTTTTATGTTCACTTCACTTTATCAGGCTCTGTGAAAACTGTGTGTGCACGTGGAGGTGCACACCTCTCACTCAGTGGGGTCACATGGCACTGAAAGGATCGGATTATTGGCTAAATCACAATCAGACTGAGTTATTAAGTGCATGTAGACACCTTAATCTGACTAAGAATTGGATCGGATGGGATTCAGACCCCGAGATAACTGGGTTGAAAGTCACTCTAAACCTGCTTGTAGACGCTGAAGCTCGTGGTGAATCAGACTTTGCGTTCTGCGCATGCTCCAGATGTTTTCCCGGGGTCGTGACCCGGAAGTCAAAGGAGACGATATTCCTGTTGTTGTCGCCGTCAGAAAGAAACAAACAACGCGATGGAGAATGCTCCGTTGGGCATCGAGTTTATGCAACAAGCAGCTCATCACAGACCAAATGTAGAGGGACGTAGCTTCATCTGGCTCTGCGTTCTCCATCTTTCTCCAATGCCTGAGTTTGTTGTTGTTGTTGGTGGTGAAGAGGTCAACAGGAAGTGGCTCTATTAGCAACAGCTGGAATGGGTACAGCGCCACCTATCATACCGGAGTATGACACGCTTTGTGCCTCTGGTCCCATTCATTCACCGCCATATATCCAAGGAGAATTACCCATTAATAACTCAGTCTTATTGTAATTTAGCCAATAATCCGATCCTTTCAGGGCCATGTGACCCCACTGAGTGTTCTGGAGTCGTGTCTGTGTCTTTCTTTTTAGAGCACGTTGTGCAGAGAAAGTTTGCCTTGTAGTGAAGAAGAAGGTGCAAACGTTCGATTTTAGGTGAAGAAATGTGTGAGAGCCCACAGGAGTCTATGCCTTACATTACATTCTGCAGACGCTTTTATCCAAAGCGACTTACAATCAGTGTGTTCCACATCGGGAGGCAAAAGAACTTCAGGTCACAAGAAATCATAAGTGCATTTCCTTCCAAAACCAAACAGCTAAGAGCAAAACTAGTGCTAGAGTAAGTGCGGTAAGTTGGGTACCGAGACAAATGAGAACACAATTTAGAAAGCAAAGACAATTTAGGAAACAAATAAGTGCATGAGGAGCTGGGACGAAACAGGTGATGTCCTCAGAGGGCGGATCAGGGTAGTGTTTCCTACAGATGGGGAAAGATGGGCAGCGACTCAGCTGAGATCGTTCCACCATCGGGGGGCCAGAACAGAGAAAAGCCGTGACCGTGTGGATGGTGCGCAGGGACCGCTGAGTGAGGGGGCAGCCGGCCGCCCGGAGGCCGCAGAGCGAAGCGGCCGGGCGGGGGTGTAGGGCTGGACCATAGCCTGGAGGTATGAAGGAGCTGTTCCTTCCACTGCCCTGTAGGCCAGCACCAGAGTCTGAAACTGGATGCTGCAGCTACAGGGAGCCAATGTAGAGAGCGGGGAAGGGGAGTGGTGTGGGAGAACTCGGGGAGGTTGAACACCAGACGAGCAGCAGCTTTCTGAACCAGCTCCAGAGGTCTGATGGCAGAAGCCGGGGCACCAGCAAGGAGCGAGCTGCAGTAGTCCAGGCGGGAGGTGACCTGAGCCTGATGCATGATGCATGATGATGGATGCTGGAGACGTTTGTGTCATCGGACAGCTTCGTTCCTGCCGTTTCAGACACTGAACGGTGGTTGAACCCCACCTTTTTTGCCTCTTTGAAGTTCCTGCAGGCCGCTGAGGTCGTGAACTTTAGTTGGAGAACGAGACGTGATTTCACACTGATGGAGATCAGAGATCCGCACACTCAGAGATTTAAGCGTGACGATAACACTGCGTCTAAGTGGATTAGGACCCTGGTGGGTGTGTTTAAAACACAGTTAACTGAATCTTAAAGGGATTTTTCCCCTCGTTTGGAGCCACACAGCTTCTTATTAATCACTTTACTGCTTCCCGGCGATGCCGCGGCGCCCTGGCACTTCATAGCTGGGGGCATCACGTGCTCTCTGCTGCTTCCCCGCCGGCTGCGTGCAGGTTAAATGAAGTCTTTTGTGCAGCCCCAGAGCATTTTCTCCAGGTTTTCATCTGCCCTGCCCCAGCTCTTCAAACACCCAAACCACACGCCCAGCAGGGGAAAAGCGTGCCTCTGCTTGAATGGCCATTGTCTGCCCCAGATGATTGTGAGTCATTGTGCTGGCAGCGCAGGCCAGGAGCAGGCGAGTGATGTGATGCAGCAGTCAGACCTCCATTGTGTCCCGTGTGAAGCTGTGGCAGACACCGAGCGCCGGACTTTCAGAGGACTTCTGCGTGAATAGTGGAGTAATTCAGGAGGTGATTAGCATTCTGAGTGGATTCAGCGCCGGCTCTGCTCCACTCACAGGGCGAGTCTGTGAGTGGAGCAGAAGCTCAGAGCTCCGGTTTGTTTGGGAGGAGAGCTCCTGCTTTTTACAGGTTCATTCAGTGTCAAACCTCTTCAATGTACTCACATTTAAAGGTGGAGTGAGCTGACTTTATATATATCTATTTATTGGTTCATTCACGCTTATATTGACAGATTATTTCTTACAGTTTTGAGCCAGCGCATCCCAATTGCAGTGTGTACTAACGTAAGAGTTCTGAGTGATTAAGATTCTTTCCATTTGGGCACAAAGTGAGCCTTTCTCACAGCTTTTCAGTGAAATATTTCAGGGGAAACTTTCTTTCATTTCTTCACTCGGTCAGTGTTTGCTGCACACTTTCTAGCCACTTTCTTTTAAAGCCTCTTTTATGTTGGACTGCAGTTCTTTGAGTCGTTATTTAATGTTTTTTTAACGTGTTTTTCTGTGTCTCTGCCACCTCAGCCGGGTTTTAAACGTTCTAAACCTAAACGAGTGGCTTTGGTGTGCGTGTAATGTACACAAGAAGCTTTAAAAAGAAAGGGCAGAAAACCACAGAGTGGAACAATGCTACCAAAGTTAGAACATTAGCTTTCTCTTAAAGGGACAGTTCGCCTCTTTTGACATGAAGCTGTATGACATACCATATCAGCAACATCATTTCTGAACATCTTCTTACCCCCTGCTGCGTCCTGTGAGCAGAGTTCCAGCCTCGTTTTGGCGTTGATGAAGGTAGTCCGGCTAGTTGGCTGGGGTTTAAAAAATAAAGCGTTTTGCTTCTCAAAACAATATGCAACAGCAACTAGTCGGACTACCTTCATCAACACCAAAACGAGGCTGGAACTCTGCTCACAGGACGCAGCAGGGGGTAAGAAGATGTTCATAAATGATGTTGCTGATATGGGATGTCATACAGCTTCATGTCAAAAGAGGCGAACTATCCCTTTAATATCCCTTCGATAAAGCTGTGAATATAAATATAAATGCCGTCATCAGTCAGTCAGAGGAATGTAGAAAATGCACATAAACAATGAATGAAATGGAAGGTAAAACCAATCCTGACTGAACAGCCTCTTTGCCTTTCACTGACAGTCAAACCGCCTCGGTATGCAACTAAAGCTTCAAGGCATAACTGAGAGTTCTGCAACTTAAACTTTGCAGAACAAATTCAGGATGATCTGACGAACAGAAAGCCTGAACTGCTCCACAAAAGTCAAAAAGATGCAGGAAAAATAACCGAGTCTGGAGAAATGATTGATATCATTTGCTCTCATTTATAAAAATGTTCTGGTTTTAAACCTTTTAAATCATTTTAGACCTGTGGATGAGTGTAACTTATTCATATCCAGTTTTCACTTTGTCTAAAACTGCAGTTTAAATAAAGTTAGACTGACGACTACATGCATGAGATTTGTGCACCGTCCTTAGATTCTGTGGCAGAAAAAGCTTGAATATTTATTAATTAATTAATTAATTAATTAATACGAATAATTATTAATATAATTAGTATTGTAATAATTATTATAATATTATAATAAATATTAATTAAAAAATAATTAAGTAATTAATTAATATTAATATATAAGCTTGAATAAGCTTCAGTATTTCTCCTGTTTCCTGTGTAGTCTGGTTCAGGAGAGACATGATTAAAGAGGATTAAAGCTATTTTGCACCAAAGAAATGCAAAGCATGTGGCCAGGTGGACACAGAGAGCTTTGCAGTCGTGCAACGATAAGGCGGAGAGATACGAGTTCTTTGGCAGGGTCAGTTAATCAGCAATGAAGTGGAATTTCTTTGTCCAAATCATGTCAAGTTGGGGGAAAAGAGAGAGATTCTCTGATTTTTAGCGGACTGACAGGTTGCCTCAGCCTTAAAAACCAACACAGAGTGGAAGCGTGGTATTTATAAGGAGAAAGCGTAACCATGACTGAGCCTTTGGTCCTTTTATGCCTGATTGGTTGTGTGTTGAAGTCCTCTCCCCCGTGAGGCCGACAGATGGTCAGACCCATGAAAAATGTTGGGCTGACAGAGCGAGCCAGGAACCTGCAGGTGTGCGTGGGCGGCTTTTACTCCTGTTGTGGGGACATTGATCTAATTATGGTTTGCATGATGGAAATGTGTCTCTGCGAGTGAGTGAGAATTCTGCTGAGCAGCAGCAGACAGGGGTGATAATTCTCTGTGAATGTGTAGATTTGCATGCTGACTGGATTTGTACTGCGTGTGCACGGTGTGTGGAACCCGTTCCTGTTAGAAAAAACAACAAAATGGCTGTGTTTGAAATCGCATACTACATACTGCATACTGCATACTGCATACTACATACTGCATACTACATACTGCATACTGCATACTACATACTACATACTACATACCGCATACCGCATACCGCATACTACATACTGTATACTGCATACTACATACTACATACTGCATACTGCATACTACATACTACATACTGCATACTGCATACCGCATACCACATACTGTATACTGCATACTACATACTACATACTACATACTACATACTGCATACTGCATACCGCATACCGCATACCGCATACCGCATACTTGCATACTACATACTGCATACTGCATACTGCATACCGCATACCGCATACCGCATACTACATACTGCATACTTGCATACTACATACTGCATACTTGCATACTACATACTGCATACTGCATACTACATACTACATACTACATACTACATACTGCATACCGCATACCGCATACTACATACTGCATACTTGCATACTACATACTACATACTGCATACTGCATACTGCATACTACATACTACATACTGCATACTACATACTACATACTGCATACTACATACTACATACTACATACTTCCATTCTGCATACTCATCGATCAGACAGTATGCAGAGTGTTTACCCAGAATGCATCTCGCTCCTGCCCGAGCCGAAATCAGCCGGCCTGAAGCTGATTTCCCTTAAGCTCTAAACTCTGTAAACTTTAGCAACATTTGAAACATTTTCAGGCGAGAAAGTAGTCGTTTAGATCCCCAACGTGTTGAAAACCTGACAAAATACCGGCTGTTTACAATTTTGTTCCCACGAATTCGGCGCTACTAAAGCTAGCCGCAGTGAGCAACGCACTTCCTGTTATTTTCACAAAATAAAATACCCGTTGCCTTTTATCATAGGGAAAGCCATTAGGATACAATTGGTGCTTTTGTTTTGAAAACAGGAAGTGAACCTACCCTCGTTGTAGCTAGCTTGAAACTGCCGTTTTGACAGGAAATGACGATCGGCGACGTCACGTTACGTTGCATCTTGGGTAGTTTGAGTATGAGTAGTAACCTCATGATGCATACCCAACATTTCGGAGAATCTAGTATGCATCCAGGAACTTCTCGCTTACTCAAACTCGTATACTAACTCAAAAAGTTAGTAGGAGTAGTAGGAGAAGTATGCAGTTTGGAACATAGCCTATGACTCACTTAGGTTCGTGCCACCTGCGATTAACTGATATACTGAAATACGAAGACGTGTTTTAAAGGTAGCATAATATTTGGATGAGGGTTATGCAAGCGGGTGCATCTGAGGCGAATCTGCATGCAACTATCATGGAAATCTAAGATTGTGTGAAGCACTTCTGTATCAAATCAAATTTATTTGTATAGCACATTTCCTGTGCTTCACATAAAATAAAAGCATTGCAGCAGGGAGTGTAAGAAGCATTAAAAATACATAAAAGAATATAAAGAGAATCAAATAAAATAATTAAAATGATTAAAAACAAGCAACAGTCCAGATAAGTTCAAAGATATCGTGCAGATTTCATGCATAGACACATGAGAACAGAAATGTCTTTAACTTGGATTTAAAACGTCTCAGGAGACCCGATACCTGAAAATCCATATTTTTATGCTCTTTTTTGCATCGAATCTCGTTGCTGCCAGGAAGCAACGTTTTGTTGGGTTTTCTGTCTCAGTTATGGGAAAAAAGGGAGAAAAGGGAGGATTTTATTGACCGACAGACTAAAGTCACGTTTTCTTTCTTCTTTGATTTGAGCATCGTCTCAGAATAGAAATCTTCTTCTCCTCTTACCCGTCATCAGCTGTGGAAGCAGTTATTACGTTTATGATACATTTTTGCTGTAAGTTTAGAGTAAAAGTTGACGCCAGTGTCACGCTGTGCTACTTTATCAACATCCATTGAACTCTTATTACTTTCCCCTCATTTAATTATGATTTCTCCTTCAGATGTGATCAATCAGTTCATTTTCATCACACTCATCAGTCAACATCTTATCTGTGGGGCTGTTTAAATGTTTTTTGTGGAGATTCAAGACGTTTGGTTTAAGATTATTGTCGTTTTTTATTGATTTACATGTAAAACCGGTTCGGCTGTAGTTCAAATCCACGACTTCCTCAGTTCACTTCTCAAAGTGTGCTTTCGAATGTTTTTCTCTCTTCTCACTTTCTCAATCTTATTACTTTCCCCTCATTTAATCAATCATAATATCATGACGGGGGGGGGGGCATGTGGCTCAGTTTGAGAGAATGCATAACAAAATGTAAGATGAGAGATGTTTTTCCATAAATAAATGGCTCCATTTTGCACGATTTTATGATTTCTCCTTCAAATGTGATAATAATAATTGTAATGATGACACTCATCAGTCAACATCTTATCTGTGGTGATGTTTAGCTGTTTTTATGTGGAGACTCAAGACGTTTGGTTTAAGATTATTGCCGTTTTTTATTGATTTACTTGCATGTAAAACCGGTTCGGCTGTAGTTCAAATCCACAACTTCCCCAGTTCACTTCTCAAAGTGTGCTTTTGAATGTTTTTCTCACTTCTGAGTCAGTTTGGTGACATATGCTTGTGTCTATAAATCCAGGCTGAACAGTTTATTTAGTTTATTTAGCTGTGCATGTGACACCTGAAAGTATTTTATCTGCACTCTTCACTTTTAAATTAATTCATTAATGATTATTTTTAATTTAATTAATTTTTCAATGTTTTTTATTTTCTATTGTATTGCCTCCTTGTGATTTTATATATATTTTATATATATTTGAATTGCCTTGTGTACGAATTGTGCTCTACAAATAAAATTGCCTTGCCTATAAAACTAAATTTTATACTAAAAACTTTTCCTTCTCCGTTTTCAGAGGTCAGAGATCCAAAATGGGAGGCAAGCTCAGCAAAAAGAAGAAGGGATACAACGTGAATGATGATAAGGCTAAAGACAAGGATGCCAAAGCGGAGAGCGCCTCTGCCGAGGAGAGCGAAGCTCCAAAGGACAAGAAAGACGAGGCCCCCGCAGCCACCGACACTAAAGAGGTAGCCAACGATACGGCAGCCAAGGAAGCGCCGGCGGCCGACGCTGCGGCACCAAAAGAGGACGAGAAGAATGCGGCTCCCGCTACAAAGGAGTCCGAAAAGCCCGCCGCCAACGCCGAGCCCAAAACGGAGGCGCCCAAGAGCGCCGAGCCCGCCAAGGCCGAGGAGAAACCAGCTGCCCCCGCCCCGGCCAAAGAATCCGCCCCTGTCGCCAAGGAGCCCGAGGCGAAGGCCGCCGCCGCCCCCGCCCCGGCAGCCGAGAGCAAAGGTGAGGCCGACGCCAAAAAGACTGAGGCCCCCGCGGCACCAGCAGCCAAAACCGAGGCCCCGGCCGCCTCGCCCGACCCCAAACCCACGGAGGCGGCGGCGGCTCCGGCACCACCGAAGGAGGCCCCCGCCGCACCTAGTTCGACACCAGCCGCCGAACCTCCCGCCAAGGAGGCGAACGCCACAGAGGCGCCAAGCAAGGATCAAACCGTAGCAGTTCAAGATTAATGGACAGCTTCTTTTCGGAAACGAAGAAATAAATTACCTAACTCAACAACGATGAAGATTAAAAAAAAAAAAGAATTAAATCGAAATTTACTAGCCCGCCCATATTATGATGATAACAATAATAATAATAATCGTAATGATGATGATGATGATGATGATGAGGATTTGTTGAGGACTGGAGCACCTGGAGAAGTTTCCCACCGCTGCAGATGATTATTGCTATTATTATTGTTATGTTTTATTCTATTTTTTTCTGCTGTAGTATTTGAACTTTGATACGAGTCTGTGTCGGCCATTCGCCTCGCCATCCCACCCTCATCCCCCCGCTCACTCATACAATCCAGAGGTGTGAGCCTCTGCTCGCGTTGGGAAAGCTTCTGATGGAGGGAGCAGGGTTAAGGAACCGCTTCCCGGCCGGATTCCATCAGTCCACCCTGCAGCTTCCTCGCTCCACGTCTCCCCTTCAGAGTCTTGTGTTCTTGGCTTTGGTGTGAGGTATCTCCAGTTTTTTCCGGTGCAGTTGTGTTTCTCCTTTATTCTCACCCCCCTCCAGCTTTGTGCCATTGTTTGGAGCCGTGTTGTTCCCCCATTTTCCTCCCTTAAGCTCTCTTCGTCTGACTAGTGAAAGCTGAAAACTTTTACAGGAAGTTTAGACCGAAGAAGGAGAACGCCGAGGCTTTCTAAGACATTTCAAATGTTGGAAAAAAAAAGGACGGCTTTGCAGAGTAAAAACACATTCTTAGACGTATACACACTTGGAATTTTTTCAGATTAACTTCTACATTTTGTACTGAAACCCTTAGATATATTCCAAGTAAACTAAGCGGGGTTTTTTTTAACATTTGTAATACTTAAAAGTCTGCGAAGCCTCGCTGAAAAGATCTTTACGATGTTCTTTGAAAGTCTTTGAAAGCAAATCTCTGATCCTCTAATCAAATCTGGTGACAAATGATAGACTTTTTGGTGTTTTAGAGGACATATCTGCGGGTAGAATAGGCAAAACAATCGTGTCTCAGAGACAGTTTGGACTTGCTTATAATACCGAGAAGGAAATGTTTACTGCATCACGAGGAGAGTTTAGATTAGTGTACGTTCAGCTGCGTCTTTCTAAGGGTAGTAGACTAAACTGGCACTCAAACATCCTGTGATTGTCTTTACTGTTCCACCGAAAAACTCAAATCCTTTACTTACAAGTGAAAGTAAAAACAGTTTCTCTCTTTGCTGCCATAGAAAAAATGTATCCCAACAGGTTTAATTAATTCCTTTCCAACCAATAGATCCATTTTAAAATTGAGCACATTGAAAGTACGGTATCGCACCAACGCAGTGTGTTCTGTCCTCACCGGTCTGGTATTCATGCGAGTGAAAAACGCCTCAGGCCAGATCATTTGTGTTGAGTCAGCAGTCTGAAACCAGAGAACGGGAGGAGGTGGGAGGGGGTGGGAGGGGGTGGGAGGGTTCGGCGAGCGATCGGAGCCACTTCAGCGTGTTTTTATGGCAACGGTGGAGATATCATGCACTAGGAAAGGGGCCTCTGATTGAATCATTTTCACCCTTCATGCATTTTTCCTTTACTTTTCAGAAATGACACATATGAACACATCTATGTGGCGGTGGAAGAGAAGGTGCGTGCAGTGCTAATTTGAGTAAAAGTACTGAAAGAAAGAAATAAAAAGCTGTAAAAAATGATGCAGTAAAGTGATTCTGTAAAGTTTGTTTTCCTCAGAGGAAAACAGTGGAACAAACGTAACGGTTTGCAGCACTTTGTGATGAGAGGCGTCCACAAAGTTTGATGAAATCTGGCTCACTGGTTTTCACTTCGTCTCGTTGCACTGGAAAAAATCAAAGTCTTACCAAGTATATTTGTCTCATTTCTAGTCAAAATATCGTCATTACATTTAATATGAGACACAACTGCCTAACAAGTACTATTTCAGCCAGATATAGGGACTTGTTTGAAGACAATACATCTGGAATATCTTGTTAAATTAAAAAGTCTTGAGTTGGATTTCACATGAAACAAGCTTTTTTTGACATTTGAAGAGGTTTTTAAGCTAATTTCAAGATCACTTTTATCTCAAAAGTCCTAAATATCACATCTTATTTCGAGAAATCTGGACAAGCAGATTTTCACTAGTTCCATTGGCAGATTTATTTTGCTTATTTCAAGCAAAAACGTTTGGTATTTGTTGTTTTTCTTACTTATTTTTGGAGGGGCATTTTTTCCAGTGTGACTAAAGAACGGCAACCATCGCATACTTCTGGAAGAAATAAAAGGTATCAGATGCGGAACCGTAAATGTGACCGCGGAACGTTCCTCTTTCCGCCTTTGCGTAGATGCAGGTGCATGTGCGGTCATCTCGGCCTTTTCGGTTCCATCCACCTGACACACGTCTTCCTCCCAGCACTTGTCAAACCGTAGCAGAAAACCAACATTCGAGGGGCGTCGTGTGTCACTCCATTCAGTTTTTCTTCCTCTCTTGACTCAGTAAATTGCATGTCCGTGGTTGGGTGAACCTGTAGTCCTGTCTTTTTTGGTAAAGTGGAACAAAAAAAAAAAATCAAAAAATTAAAAAAAAAAATCTGTCTGCATTCATTGCATCTACAGTTGATATTTCCATCCCATGTCTCACCACTGCTATTTCCACACCACACATTCATCCAAACAAAAACGAAAAGAAGAAATGGAAATTGATGCATTCAAAATTATATGTACTTGTATAAATGGTGCAACAGTAATAAAATGTAAGAAATTGACTTGAGGATCTTGTGCGAGTGAACTTCTTCCGTGCACCACAGAACACCGACTCACCTGCGCTCCCTGCAGCATCGTTTCTGGAAACCTGGGCCTGGATGATCAGAGCTGCAGTCTCAAACTGATCCGTGATGGGGCCGGTGTGGCTGCAGGTTTTTGTTGTTTTGTTTGACTTGTTTCATTCAATCAACTGAACTATCTGCACTGTAGATCTGTGTTCGAAACCGCATACTTCTCCTACTACTCATACTACTCATATTAACTTTTTGAGTTCGTATGCCAGTTTGAGTAAGCGAGAAGTTCCCGGATGCATACTAGATTCTCCGAAATGTTGGGTATGCATCATGAGGTTACTACTCATACTCAAACTACCCAAGATGCAACGTAACGTGACGTCGCCGATCGTCATTTCCTGTCAAAACGGCAGTTTCAAGCTAGCTACAACGAGGGTAGGTTCACTTCCTGTTTTCAGAACAAAAGCACCAATTGTATGGTAATGGCTTTCCCTATGATAAAAGGCAACGGGTATTTTATTTTGTGAAAATAACCGGAAGTGCGTTGCTCACTGCGGCTAGCTTTAGTAGCGCCGAATTCGTGGGAACAAAATGGTAAATAGCCGGTATTTTGTCAGGTTTTCAACACGTTGGGGATCTAAACGACTACTTTCTCACCTGAAAATGTTTCAAATGTTGCTAAAGTTTACAGAGTTTAGAGCTTAAGAGAAATCAGCTTCAGGCCGGCTGATTTCGGCTCGGGCAGGAGCGAGATGCATTGTGGGTAAACGCTCTGCATACTGTCTGATCGATCAGTATGCAGTATGGAAATATGTAGTATGCAGTATGTAGTATGCAGTATGCAGTATGTAGTATGCAGTATGTAGTATGTAGTATGTAGTATGCAGTATGCAGTATGCAGTATGTAGTATGTAGTATGCAGTATGTAGTATGCAGTATGCAGTATGTAGTATGTAGTATGTAGTATGCAGTATGTAGTATGCGGTTTCGAACACAGCCTCAGATCGATTGAATGAGAGAAGTCAGCTGTGCTGCTGCAGGGTTGGAACCTGCAGCCACACCGGCCCTTTCACGAATCAGTTTGAGAACCCTGGATTAGAGGATGAGTGTATCACTAACAAATATAAATGCTTACCTTTTGTCTCGTTTTTAAGCCATCTTCACACATTTTATTCTTATGAGCACCAAACTACACCCAGAAATCTGTCTAAAAGGACTCAGAATGTTACAACACTTGAAGCACTCGGCACAGATTTAGACTGCTTTTGTCTCCGGGGTGTGAGACATGAACACAAGGACATCTTATTTTAAGGAAGTGTGACATTTGGGTTACATGAATGACTGATCTATCACCCACTGAAGTGTCATAAGACGCCGACTGCAGCCAGGAAGGACAGACAGAAAGGTTTCATCTTAAGAAATCAAAGGTTCTACGATTATTTTTCTGATTTAAGACCAAACAGCAGGTTGATTAAGATGATTAAAAGTAAAAAAGAAAGAAAAGGAAGCGCTTCAAAGGTGTCAAGAGAAGATGATGAGAGCTAACCGGGAGATATAAGAATCTGGGCAAGGTGTCATTCCTTCACAGTACCCGGTTTGCAACGACAAGGATACAAAATGCGACTCTTCACTGTCCCTGTAAAGCACAATATAGGTGATATTTGTATGTGCAACAGCAGAACCTCTCCTGTAAAAAAAAGGTCTTTGGAGCAACTTTTGCTTGAACCTTTAACTTGATGGTGATACGATCATCCATCTCAACGGGTTTCCATTTATTACGTCACGTATTTGCTCGGCTCAAAATCTGGACCAGCTGACCGAGATGGTATCAGCAAAATTTCAAATAAAAGGACGGTGCTTTTTTTCTTTTTTACAGCCAGTTTCATCCAAAACTGTGTGCACTACCTCCCCCCCAGAGCAGATCCGCTGTCCTCGACGTAGGTTACCATGGCGATCCAGCCAGATTGAAAGAGCACTGAAAAAAACTCGAAAACATAACCGATTTATCCGACTTCAGAGCACACCCTTCAGCTGTTTGTAAAATGGAAAAGGCCCAATGCTAAAACGCTGAAAGAGGGCACATCACCACCCATCTTGGCAGCGTTATCGGCAGCACTGACTCAACACCTTTGTTTGTACGCGGGGGACAAAGATAGCTTCGGTGGGCTTTGACCATAGCTCACTTTAACTGTGCGTGTAGATTACCTGAAAGAAGAGCGTTTAGCACCATCTGCATCAGGAATGGGTTCAGCAACAAGAAGACGAGACAGTTTGGGCCTAAAACAAAGCATATTTTTTTTAAACTTGAGTGAGAAAAAGAGATAAACGAGCTTCCGGTATGTTGTAATTACATAAAGCTGTACAAATAGCTTGATGCTAACAAGTTATTGCCGATGAAAGGTAAGGCTTCATGATAATTCATTGTCATTTTCGATGGACACGATGATTCTAAATTAACTCTTTCGGTGCCATTGACGTCTATAGACGTCAATTTAAAAAAAAACGCTGACTGCCAAAGACGTCTATAGACGTCAATTGCGTTTTTAACGGAGCGGGCTGGGGGACAATCTAGTGGAGTTTGTCACTAAATCTTAGGCTTGTAAACACTAAATAGAGAATATACTGGCAAAATTACCCGCAAGGTGGCAGCAGTGCCACTTTGCACAAAAAAAAAGCTCATTTTCTCCGTTTTTTTGGTCAAACAGCTGTTTTTGGTGAAACCAACCTATGTTCTACTGTCTAACACTAAAGGACTGAAAATGGTAGAAACAAAATTTTTTTTCCTGATGAAAGAAGAGAGTCTACTCTTTCGTTTGGTAATTTCGGGGTGTACATAGTCATAAGACACACTTTTCTGTGGGTCTTGGAAAATCAGTCAAAATACTGTAAAACACTTGGCAGTATGGGTCTCTCTGCACTGAAAATGGCTGGCAGCCAATGAGTTAATCAAACTCGACTTAACTGACGAATTACCAGAGATGGAGACTCGAGTCGCTGTGACTTGGACTCGAGTCGCTGTTTTGATGACTTGTGACTTGACAAAAAATAAAAGACTTGAGACTCGACTCGGACTTGGAAGTTAAAGACTCGGCACTTGACTTGAGATACGATGACTTGAATGACTTGAGTGTTATTCAGTTCATGTTTTCAGTTTGAATATAAAATTAATACATTAATAAAAAAATAACATGGATTACCCGGTAGGAGCGCAGGCTGAGAATGGCGTCATGATTGGATCCCTACCCTGTCAGTCAGCCATGCCCTCTCTACATACCTTAGTGTTTGTTGGAGAGAATAAACTCATATCAGATATGCATCAACATGTCAGCGGGACAGAGAGTCGTTGTCTTCGGCTTTCGTAATCACCATTTTGACGGCAAAAAGACGAATAGCACAGTGCAAGACATGCGGCATCAACATCTCTGACAGCCAGACGACAACTTCCAACTTTGTTCGTCATTTGAAGATCCATTCTGACCAGTAAGTGATGTCAAATTAGCTAATATTATCCTGTTAGCCTAGTCGGTAGTTAGCTAACGTTAGCTTGATATGATACGGGGTGGACAGGTTGGACACATTGGCCAATGATGTTTACTGACAGTTACTTATATCTTTGTGTTTTCACTTTATTAAGATCAGATTCTGCAGGTAAAATTGCAATAATAAGGTGACTTGACTTTGACTTGACTTGCTTGAGACTTGAACATGTGTGACTTGGTCCCATCTCTGCGAATGACCAACTTTACCCTGAAATCTTGGGTTCTCTGACATCTGTATCCATGCCACCGACCTGTTACGGTGGTTCTGGTGATGGCCATAAATCCACAGAGATTTGTGTGATCCATGGGTGATGTGAAAAAGTGAAAACGTGAAAACGTGAACGTTTCCCAGCAGCAACTTGAGATCAGTCACGTGCATCTGCCAGAATAAAATGAAAATCATCACGAATCAGCATCATAACAGGTAAACTTCCTTTGAAATGCCACTAACTTACTGCCTACACACTAAAACTATGACGAAAGGTGTATTTCTGCTGATATGAAGTGAAAACGATGATTTCTTTTCTGTCTGTTTGGCTGAAATCTGCTTTGTTGGCTCAAGCTTTGTAGGTAGAGATCCTCAGAGGTGAGCCATTCTTTCTTTTTTTAATCATATGAGCTCAAATAAAGTAGAGACTCAACTATGATGAGATGGTTTGGGCCACACCTTCGGCACACTGTACTTCGTGTCATGAGTCACGAAGCTCTTTGAGTTGACTGATGGGGACAGAGGACGAGGACAAATATGAAGGAGCAAAGCCTCGCCAAACAACAATGATTAATGTCTTTATCTCTTCCTCTTTCTCATCATCCACTTTGCAGGGAGGTAGGGGCAGTAAATCATTAACCTAATCTCACTGGTGGGATTTACACCTGTTCAAATGCCATTTGTCACTCATTAATTCCTTTCCCGTGTTTTTGCTCTGGCCACAACCGGGCCAGATAAGAAGCGATGGAACAGAAACAGGAGCAATAACATAAAGCTTCTAAATGCACATAAAACATTGTAAAAACAAGGAGAAATGCGTTGTAGCCTTTATTTTACAGGCGGATAGACGGGAGAGGAGGTAACATGCAGCAAAACCAACAGGATCAAACCCAGGACTCTGCAAAGGAAACCAGGTGCTTCACTGTTCCGGTTGGAGGACAAATCTTCTTCAAGCTAGCTACCCACAGTTCTTCCTGTCTAACTTAAAACAAATAAAATAAAAACAAACAATTATTAACCTACAAATAAACTCTGTAAATAACCACACAAAATATAAAGTAAACTAAGAATAAATTTGAACAAAATTCAAAGTAATGAAGATAAGGAGTAAATAGCTCCAACACCAGCATTTATTTTACTGCTCCCGACAACAATGGTTTGTATGCTGGGTGACAGCATAAACCGGTTGGCAATCAATGAAAGATACAAACTTTTGTCTCAGCTGCCTCTTCTGTCAAATCTTTGTCCATCAATCCACGTCAGAGTGAACATTTGAGATAAAGGCTGCAGACATGCAGTAATTACAGAAAGACAATGCTGTCAGACTACGAAGCGACGAGCTGAGCTCCGCTCAACGAGAACAAACCGGCGGTGACTTCTTATGGAAAACGAAGCGCTGAAAAGTTAAAAAGCGCCAAGTTAGACATTGAGGAAATGAAATCCCTTAAAAAGCTTGTCTTCTGGCTTCTGAGTTTTATGATATTTGGAGGATATTTCTGGAACTGTTGAGGGAGGTAGAATGAGATCATGAAAATTATTTAATTTGTTGTTGGGAGTGCAAGCTGCAACCTACATTTTGAATACTATTTTTTATTTATTATTATTATTTATATATGTGTTTATTTACTTATTTGTTTTTATTATTTTCATTATTTCATATTCATTACAGAGTAATTTGCTGACTAATTACTGCGGTTTAATGTATCTTTTTTGATCATTTAATTATTATTTTCTTTACTGCCATATATTTTGGATGTTTAAATTGTTGGATGTTGTTATAGAATAGAATAGAATAGAATAGAATAGAATAGAAAAATACTTTATTCATCCCCCAATGGGGGAAATTCATATTAGTCAAGTAGCTCAAAAAATTATTAATATTTACAATGATTGTATATTAACAACAACAATAATAATACCAATTCTAATGAAAATACTACTACTAACTAATAATAATAATAATAATAATAATAATAATAATAAATGACTAAATACATTTAAAAAAAATCAATCAATCAATTTGAGATTTTTTAACATGAAAAACCAATAAATATATGTTTAAAAAAAAAAAACTTGTCTTCTTTTATTTTACTGTCTTTCAGCTTTGGCCCAAAGCGTTTTATCACCTTAAGTAAAGCGTTCTGCATCTGAAAGGAAACTGTGAGACATGATCTCAGACCAAACAAGTGTTATCAGTCAGAGGCTGGAAGCATTAAGCAGCAATCAGAATGGTTTTTCCACTGCTTAGATTGATGGTTAAACAAACTTTTGTTTCTCATCTCAGGCCTAAAAAGCAGGGCCGAGAACGAGGGTTATTTTTCCGCTCTTGTACCATGAAGCTGCTCATTTGTCCCACTCTGTTTGTCACTTGGACGCCTGTCGTCTCTTTCTCTTTCGATGCGACGGCCTTTGAAGCCTCTGTGGGGAACCGTGCGAGCGCCGCTTTCAAAGCATCTGTGTCATTTAGCTCGCTGACTGTGAGCAGGTTCTTACCCTGCCTCCAGCTCTCAATCTTTCAAAAGCCAGGCGTTGTGGGGGAGGATCATAGGGAGATGGAGCGAGATGGAGGCAAGGCTTTGTGGAGGATCAGTGAGATCCTCCTGACGGGTGGGTACCATCAGTCAGGGGCCTTCGGGCCAGGAGGGCCTATTCCACCAGCACATCACTCTGTGGCTGTCAGGGACGATCTGTTTGGATGCTTGTCAGCAGACATTTCATGTGACCACCATCGGACATGTTTTAGGCTCAGAGGACAGGAAGAAGGAAGTCATGTAATACCCTACAGTATGTAACGGGCTTCAGAGAGAGACAGCTTCTGGTTTATTTATATATTTCCCTTCACTTGAAAGTGAAAATCAAATGTTTCCTAAATACAGAAAGCAGCATGATAATAAAGTCAAATTGTAGGAAAATGGTGTCATGTTTGACTGGCTGAAATCTGTGAGTGGACCCTCCTCTGTGGAGGGATGACGAATGGACCATCCTCTTTCTGAATCAGGGGTCTCAAACTGATCCGTGAAGGGGCCGGTTTTTGTTACAACCCTGCAGCAGAACAGCTGACTTCTCTCATTCAATCAACTGAACTGTCTCCACTGAAGGGCTGTGTTCGAAACAGCATACTGCATATTACATACTACATACTACATACTACATATTACATACTACATACTACATACTACATACTAAATACTACATACTACATACTTGCATACTGCATACTGATCGATCAGACAGTATGCAGACCGTTTACCCACAATGCATTGCGCTCCTGCCCGAGCCAAAATCAGCCAGCCTGAAGCTGATTTCTCTTAAGCTCTAAACTTTGTTAACTTTAGCAACATTTGAAACATTTTCAGGCGAGAAAGTAGTCGTTTAGATCCCCAACGTGTTGAAAACCTGACAAAATACCGGCTATTTACAATTTACAATCGTATCGATCCGATCAGATACGCTACATACAATCCGATACGATACAATCCGATACGATACAATCCGATACGCTACATGCGATCCGATCCGATCAGATACGCTACATACCATCCGATACTCTACATGCGATCCGATTCAACCGATACGATACAATCCGATACGAGTCGATACGATACGATTCAATATGATACGATCCGATACGCTACGCTACATACAATACGATCCGATACCCTACATACGACACGATTCAATCCGATACGATACGCTACATACGATATGATACGATACACTACATACGATACGATACGATACGATACGATACACTACATACGATCCGATCTGATCCGATACGATGTTAAAAATTAGAATTTGGGTGATAGCCAATAGTTGATGCCAACAATTTTTACCATTTTATTCTTCTTGTAAAAGCACAGAAACAACAGAATATGCAACATTAAAGAGAAATGATGGAACAGTGAGTATTTCAGTCTGTGAATGAGCACAAACTCTTTCATACAAACCAACCTTTATTATAACATGTCACATGACAAAAATCCTTTCTGTGTTCAGTCCATTAAACTGTTACCTATTCACCTACCTGCTTTCCGACCGGTGAGTGAGAGCAGCTGAGGGGAAAATCACAGGTGGCCTGAATGAAGGTGACGGCACAGCAACAGAAACTGTGGGAAACATAGCTAAACTAAATACTAGACCTGAACTAAAAAACTAAGGCATGAGATACACTTAAAACATGAAAAAAACTAAAAACTAAACAGGAACTAATAACATGGCAAAAACCCACAGACATGACATGATCATCTGCTAATTTATTTTACTTTGAAACACTGGGACCACGCCTGCTTTAAAAAATGATTTGGCCTCAAGGACACAAGAACTCGGCTGACGTGAAACAATATTGAGACAAATTACGTGTATCACAATAGATTAAGTTTGATGAATTACACTGCTGTGGTATTATTTATTAAAACACAGATCAGCTCTGTTCCTCTTTTAGATGCTGAGGTGAAAAACTGGGGGTCATTTGTTGGAGAGTTGGTGAAAAAAATGGGTCATACAGGGACCATAACAATAAGGATCATGTAGTCACAAATATATTGTTGCTACCCCTGACTGTCAACACCTTTTCTGGAGATAGTTAGAGACTTTTATAAAGTATTGCATGGTTTGGTGCCCATTAGATGTTTGGTATGACTCACATCCACTGTGACCTCAGGCGACCCCTGCCGCACTCTTACGCGGTCTGTTGGCGAGCATGACTAAAGCGTAGCTCTGATCTCACTTTCTCAGAGTCGATAGTCTGGAGCAGAATACCAGCTGATATCAGGTCTCCCACTTTTCTCAGTGCTTTTTAAAACACATTTATCCAGAAATGAGTTAAATCCAGATTGACAGATGGAAAAAATGTAATTTGTTCATGTTTCTGCATTGAGCAGACGCTTTTATCCAAAGCGACTTACAAATGAGGCTATAACATCACAGCTAACGTCAAAGCTAACAATAAGCAGAGGTGGGTAGTAACGAGTTACATTTACTTGAGTAAGTTTATGAAATAATTATACCTCTAGGAGTAGTTTTAAATCTCTATACTTTTTACTGTTACTTGAGTAGATGTGTGCAGCAGAAGCTGTCCTCTTACTCCGCTACATTAGGCTACAATGAGCTGGTTACTTTTCTTCTTACCTCTTTGGTATTCTACGCCTCATTATTTTTATCCCCCCGCGTACGCCTCATTTTAATGTTTTATTCTGACAGAGAGAGAGACTTCCACCAAAGGCTCTACCACCTGACTGTGTTCCACCAATCAGACGCAGCCGTGCAGTCTGGTCACGTGACCGTACTCGATCTCAGCGGCGGGACGGGTTAGCTTTAGCATTAGCAGTCGTAGCAAACAAAGAAAGAAACAGATGAAAAATGTCAGAACCAACGGTGGGAAATGAAGACGCAGACGAGGCCTCATACTGAAAGCATGTTTACCTTACAAAGAGTGAGAAACAGCAGCTACATTATGTGTCTTCTGTGGCAACCAAAACAAACGCACATTTCAGCAGAAACTCAACATCTAACTTGAGGAAACATGTAGCGCTAAGTTTCCTAAACTCGTTTTCCCCCCATGGATAGGTGAATGTTTGTTTTTTAGGTTACATATGGGTTACATATGTTTTAAACATTTCCTAAGTCTCTTTTATTTTTTATTGAAGTACTTGAATTTACCTGGATTATTTTAATTTAAGCTATTTTGTAATTAATTAATTAATTTTAATCTATTTTATCAATTGGATGAACTCTAATTTGCCTAAAGATGATTATTTAGTATTTTTGTCTGTCTGATTGAATGCTTGTGTTAACAAATAAATCAGACGTTACTCAACAGTTACTCAGTACTTGAGTAGTTTTTTCACCGAGCACTTTTTTACTCTTACTCAAGTAATTACTTGGATGACTACTTTTTACTTTTACTTGAGTCATATTATTCTGAAGTAACAGTACTTTCACTTGAGTGACGTAAGCGTTTGCAAGACCATTCAAAGAGATGGGAGCCGTTCCATTAAGCACTTTGTAGGCTAACATCAGTGACTAAGGGCAGCCGGTGGAGCTCAAAGAAAAGAGGGGATTTGCATCACTTTATCAACCCATCTTGTGTTTTATGATATTTCATTAAATCTGTTTGACTTTCTGTCCATTGTGTAGTTAATTGTGTGTTGTTTAATTTGTATTTTATGAACAAAGTCATTCAACTTCATCTCATTCTAACTCCAACATCATCATGAACAAACTGAATTATACGATTTATTCTGCTGAAACTGTTTGACTTTCTACAGAATGTTTACTTTTCTGGTTAGACTCCCAACTCTGAGGTTTTATAAAGCTTCGGTTAATTGTATTGGCTGTATTTATGCATATTTAATAAGATGGTCAAAGCCTAAATGTGATGGACATCATTGGGGAAACGGTGTTACTGTCACAGTGGCTGGCATAATGAAATGATTTTTAAAGAGACGCAAACATGTAAGAAGAAAAGACAGCTTGGATCATCATTATTCCAAAGCCACTGACAGATTACCTGAAGGAGTCGTTATGGAAATTAACTTTTTAATTTCATAAAGTGCCATTTGGCTGTGATGAAAGGGGGTTCATTAATGTGAGAGATGAAGAGCTGCGGTCCAAAATTAGATCTGAGGTGTTGACTCCAACTTATTACAGAATAATTGACTACACTTATCAAAGGCCTTTGGTGCGAGTCTGTGGTTAGGAAATATTAACTCCTTGAAACTGTGCGTTCAGGCCAGGTCAGAGGTCAGAGGTCAGGAATTCAATCTGCAGCCAAACAGCAGAAGACACAGTCAGTGAAGCTTTCTTTTTTAACTCCCAGCTGACAGTAAAAGGCAGTGTTTGAACTTTGTGGAGGAATTCTAACAGAGAGTTTTGTTATTGTTTAAACCGGGACCTTATTTCTGGCATAAAATACGTTCATCTACTCACCGATTACAGTTTGGTGAAAGTCGGCGTCCTTCTGAAGATATTTAGATCACTGGAGATCCGCTTATATCCAAATAACGGGAGAGAACAGGGCAGAGACAGTACGGCATTATCTGTCTTTATTTCACCAATACTTTAAGACCAATGGATGAATGAACGAATGAATGAACGTGTACTATTGCACTGTTAGTTAGTTTGTCGATTACGTCATCCCGGTAGACGTGTGTGTAGAAAGCCTCCTGATAGCCCCCGATAACAACAACACGGCAGCTCTGAGCTAACAGTGCAATAGTACGCCTTCATTCATTCATTGGTCTTAAAGTATTGGTGAAATAAAGACAGATAATTACGGAAGCCCAGAGCGGACGTGGTACATATAAACTTTTTTTTGATGGTTTTCTCGAGATAACGAGATATTTATGTCGTTATCTCGAGAAAACAATGATGGTTATCTCCACCAAACCTGGAGAAGGGTACGGAACTTTTACTCGGCCATTTTCATTTTAAAGTTCTTCCAGACGGCGGAGTCGACAGAACCAAAGTCATCTGTAAACACTGCCAAGTTGAATTGTCTTCTCAGCGTAGTAGTTCCAGTCTAAAATATCACTTAAAGGCAAAACACACAACTGATAGCAGCAAGTCATTCAAGGAAACAGACAGTGGAGCGAGGCTTCTACATAAAAACTACAGAAAGATGCTGATGTTAAAAGTGTGTTTGCACAACAAATGTTATGGCACTTTCATTCCTATGGCAGCACATTTAAAATAAAGCTAAATGCTAAAAGCTATACACTACTTTTGAATTAATTTTTGGATTCTGCGTACAAATGCGATTAATCGTGATTAATCAGGGAAATCATGTGTTTAATTAGATTAAACATTTTAATCGTTGCTCAGCCCTAGTTTTCACCCGTTCGGCCTCAGATCCTCTTTTCATCGTGTCTGCCTGAAAAACCTAAACAGATAAATCTACAGGAAACCGTATCACTGGCACACAAAGCAGAAAACGTACCTCAGCACAGAGTAAAATACGCTGTTTCTCCACTAAAAAAAACACCAGCTGTGTTACGGAAGTGTGCTTTTTCAATCATTTTCAGCCACAACTTGGAACAAGTGAAGCATGAGGGCATCCTTAAAATATTCAGCGTTTCCCGTGATCTCGCTCATGTTTCCCCCGTCTGCCTGGTTCTTGCATAATCTTACATAATGTGTTAAATATTTAAAGCAGGTTTAGCTTGAGTGCTTGTTTTGCCACAGAAGGAAACGAGGACGATGGTTGGATTCGCCCGAGCGGAAACGAACGGCGGTGGGAGAATACGAGGAGAGGTGGCTGTTGAAAGCAGTTCTCCCGTCTTTGAAGACGCACGCATCAGAACACGAACGCACGACACTGACCTGCTGTTGAAATTTAATTGAAACGTTGATTAAACCATTAAACCATCAAACTAAAGCCTGTGACAGCTGCACTGTTCTGAGTCATCACACCACTTATTCTGTGACAAAGTATTCATTCTGTTACACCGATTTAAACGTCTCGCACAGCTCTGGGTGTCCATCCAGCCATTACTTTTTTCCCAGATTCTTAAGGCGAGACACGGCAGCAAAAACAGTGATTTTTCATCATATGCAGGGGTCAATTTTGAGATTTTGGGCCAGTCTACTCCTTCAATATGTGTTCTTTCAACCTGCTATAAAGAAAATGTTGAAAACATAAATTAAAACGTTTATTTCATCACATTTTGTTTACTCGCGGCAGTACGTTTCGCCCAAATTTACCAAAATAAATTCCCCTATTTAAATCTTTAAATGCCGTTTTCTCAAAATCAGTTTTTTGTATTTTTCCAGTATCAATATCTCAGCCTATGGAGCACCTACTAACACCAAACCTTCCAGTTATACACTTAGCAGTATTCTGAAGATATTTACAGAAGGATTTGTTGATAAATCATTCCTGGCCTGATTTATGTGACATTATAATCAAAAAATATGGCGATAATTGATGTTTTTTAGGCTATGGGCAGTATTTTGATTTCCTAGGAAATTAAAGCAGATATCCTGAAATCCCTCTGTAATTTTCTTTTCATTTAGTGTGTAAACAAAATTTGTGTGCACCTGGCTTTATCATATTTTCATATATCATATGTAAAAATCAGCCGCGGCTATTCAGCGACAACACGGGAAGCCGGGCAGCCTCTCCCATTCTCTGGTGAAATTGCTACATCTTCAATGTTAAATTGACGATAAAACAGTTAATCACAAAACACAAGATATGCCCAATACTGCAATTACTTTCATAACTACAACATGTTGTCCTGTAGCTTAATGAAGTGATTTGTTCTGAAATCGCCGCCGTTCACTGAGGAAATCGGGCAGCCCTCGGCTTCAGGAGGGGGCGGGAGAGTCAAGGTTTTTTCTACAATTCTAGGTCATCATTGGCTAAATCGACAATAACTCATCACTTCCGAGGCTGCTCGGCGTCTCTGGGGGTAGATTAGACGTGGGCGTGTCAATATGAGGGGCTGTGTCGTGATGATTGGAGTTAGTGTTTGTCCATCATGAGAGATTCTGTGGCAGCTGAATTTTTAAGCGTGGAGAAGTACGCTGGAACTTCAGTCCCAAAGCGGATACCAAAGAGACTGGTTGTCTGTGAAAGTGCTGTAATACTTTTAGTTGTTTCTTTCCAGAATTCATGCTGCCCATTCACAAATGTTACCTTTTTTAAGAATACTTACCACCACCATCAAACTCTAAGTATTCATTATGACAGGGAAAAATGCTCCACAGATTCTGATCCAGCCATTTACAGGCCTTATCCTCTGTGTACACCAAGAGTGACCTACGCTACCTGAGCGCCGGAAATCATTATTTCTCTATGTAGGGTGAGCTACCTGGGCTACCAGAGCGCATTCCAGTGATTAAACTCAAGCTAATGTTATGGTAATGAGCTATGACGCGTTTCGGCGAAAACCAATGACAATCCACAGATTGTAGGGGTCCGACAATCCGCGGGGTTCGCGGAAACAGACGTGTAAACTTTGGTTCCTATCTAAACAATAGTCGTTTAATCCTGAGACTGTTGCAATTGCCGTGTCGAGTGCTTCAATACAATAGTGTAGTAACCCCACGCATACCTTTCTCACTGCAATTAAGTTTTATTTCGGATTTATTTCGGATTTTATTTCGAATTTAGTTTATTTTCACAGCTGCCTCTGCTATTCCTGCTCTTCTCAGGTGTACCTAATGTTGTTTTATATAATTTGTAACACAAATTGTAAATAACAACACGTTTATTCGTGTCCCTGCCCTCTCTTTCCTCATGTTTTTTTTCGCGGGGGTGCTGCACCGCCGCGGGGCCTTTAAGAATTGAACATTCTAAATGTGACGTCACGAGCTACCAAAGCTAACAAAGCAAATTCTCAAGCGAAGCTTCTCCAGCGACCTCCGCTACCAGGCAGCGTAGGTCGCTCTTGGTGTACACGCAGCATTAGATTCCATCATACTTGATTTTGGCCTTGCTGTGTGAATTTTCAAAGTCTATACCTTCTTTCTGTGTATTTGCTGGGCATACTTTTCATACTAGGCACAGCTATGTTATAACTAATTCTTTTTAACTTTGCTATCTTCTGCTTTGGGATGGCACGAGCCACTACAACCCTGAACGCGTAATATGGGCTTCCCCTGTTTTAAAAGTCAGCAGCCGCCACTGGTAAGAATGATCAGATTAGGCTAAATTATTATGGAGGACGACAGAGGCTCCAAGAAGAGGAAAGGGGGAGCGGAGAAAATCCTCGACAAAAAGCAAAAAGCCCTTCAGGCCGAAGCTGCCAAATGTTTTAAAATAGACAATTTGTTTGCTGCTGCCAGTTGTAGTGCCGCTAGTGTTAGTGCAAGTGGAAGTAGCCACCGCAGCTATGACAAAAACGTTGCTGGAGATGTCACCCCAGGGCCAACTGAAGAAAGATATTGTGTCGGGTTGGAGGATGAGCAGGAACACGAAGAGGTCGAGGGCAAGGAGATGAAGGACATTTTAGGACCTAAAGGTGACGTTCATGCTAGCACTTTATTTTACTGATGCAATACGGCACTTTTTATTGATTTTGACTGTAGAGACTTCATTAAGCGTTATTGTAGTTAAATGTTTGGCTGTTTTTCAGGTGCTGCAACAACACGACTCTCATTGAGCTTAATAATGTGTGTTTGTCATCTATGGGGGAAACAGGAATTTTGGTAGTTTTTTTTTTTTGGGGGGGGGGGGGATTGCCAGGGCCGATTTTTTTCCCCAGTCCGACCCTGGATCTATCTTCCGTAAATATATGCAAATGTGCGCATATATAATGAGATAATGCCTAATTTGCATAGTGAAACATACAAATTTCTCAAACTTGTAATACATGTTTTTCATACTTATTTTGAGTAATCAACAGAGGAAGTTTCATGGTGATATATTTTATTTTAAAATATTACCCTATTCATCTGTAGTGTCTCGCATTAAATGAGAACATTTTCTTACATTTTTCAGGTTTTGGCTGTCGGTACTTGTGCTTTGTCTCGTCCATGCATTCATCTCCAGGAGGCTCCATTACTGTAACGTTTGTTACAATGTCGAAGTTAAAAATGAGGAAATCACTGTTGGAAGTGGTGAAATTCAGGATAGATTTAGGAAAAGACTGTTTCTGTTTAGCTGTTTCAGCTTCACAGTTTTGGTGTTCATCACGCTGACTGGTAATAAGTAACAACGTGCACCTGTTCATGCTGCTTTGTACTCAGCCTCATTGAGGAAAAACAACCACAAATAAAAAAATCATAATGTTAAATTGTGTTTGATACGGAAGCCCGGAGCGGACGTGATACGCATAAACTTTTTTCTGATGGTTTTCTCGAGATAATGACATAATTATCTTAATTATGTCAGTGTTGGTGGTTGAGAAGGACACGGATGAGGATATTCAAAAAAAGCAAAGTAGATTTATTTCTCAAAAACAAAGTACCAAAAGAAAGCGCGGCTGAGTCGGATACAAAAACCTAAACTGTGGAATGATTATTTAAAAGAACAAAACAAAACACTTGGCATATCATGGGAAAAAAACAGTTAACTGTGGCGTGGCGTGGCGTGGCGTGGCGTGGCGTGGCGTGGCGTGGCGTGGATGGTGACGGGGAAGGATCTCACAAAAAATGAAAGGGAACCTGGAAACTAAATACTGTGGAGGGTGATTAGGGATTGAGTGCAGCTGATGGGGAAAACACAGGTGAGAACTAAACTAAGACATGATCTAAAACGTGAAAAACCCAGCATGACCTAAACATAGTCCCATGACAAATTATCTTATCATAATCATTAGTTTTCAATAAAAGGGGGTAAAGATGGGTAAACCTTTGCCAGAAATACATATAAACACATATAAACAGGGGCGGACTGGGGAGAAAAAGTGGCCTCAAAAACCATCGGTAAATGAACTCGTTAGCTCGAGAAAACGATCATTGTTTTCTCGAGATAACGACATAATTATCTTGTTATCTAGACAAAACCATCAAAAAAAAGTTTACACGTACCACGAACGCTCTGGGCTTCCGTAGTTTGATGCCTAAACCTAAGCGACTGAAAGCAGAAGTGATGTTTAAAGTGAGAGAAAGTGCAGGAAGAACCGGATTTGGGACTTTCCTGCCTTTGGCAATTCTTAACAACTCATTTTGTGACATAGTCAGTTATCTTTGTGTTCATGTGAACACACACAGATGGAAAATAAAGTGTGACACAGATCAACAGATTCCATTTGTGAAAGTTTTATGAGCTTTCATGAGACTATATTCAGTGAAAACTCTAATGTACAATCACTGACCGAGTCGGTAACCTCGGAGTGTTGATAGACTCAGATCTGACTTTCAGCAGCTACATCAAAGCTGTCACCAAGGCAGCTTTTTACCATCTCAGAAACATCAGCAGAATGAAAGGTTTCCTCTCCCAAACAGCCCAGGAGAAACTCCTCCATGCATTCATCTCCAGCAGACTCCATCACTGTAACGCTCTTTTAACTGGACTTCCCACAAAGAGCATTAAACATCTGCAGCTCATCCAGAACGCTGCTGCTGGAGTTTTAACCCGGACTAAGAGATCTGAACACATCACAGCAGCTTTAAAATCTTTACTCTGGCTTCCAGTCAGTCACAGAATAGATTTTAAAAGCCTGCTGATGGTTTACATCTGTGATCTGTTCAGAGAATATAAAGCCAGCAGAGCTCTTAGATCCAAGGACTCAGGTCAGCTGGTCCAGTCCAGAGTCCAGACTAAACATGGAGAAGCAGCATTTAGCTGTTATGCTGCAAACAAGTGGAACAAACTGCCAGTGGAGATTAAACTTTCACCAAATGGAGACATTTTTAAATCCAGGTTAAAAACATTTCTGTTCTCATGTGTCTATGCATGAAATCTGCACGATATCTGTAAACTTATCTGGACTGTTGCTGGTTTTTAAATTCATTTAAATGATTTTATTTGTTTCTCTTTATATTCTTTTATGTATTTTTAATGCTTCTTCCACTCCCTGCTGCAATGCTTTTATTTTATGTGAAGCACTTTGAATTGTTTTGTACATGAAATGTGCTACAAATAAACTTGACTTTGACTTTAGACACCAAATTATTTACAGATCCTGAAGAAATAATGTGTAATTAAAAAATGATTCTCTTTTTACCTCAGTTCTGAAGAAGAGTTTTCCCCTACTACTCTTCAGTCCCTCACATCCCTTGTGTCTGTTCATGATAAAATAGAATATAAATATGGTCACAACAAGCAGTTGAAACCAAACTCATCTCAAAAGTACTTCTTAATTTAGAGGTGTAATATGACGCCAACGGTCCTCGCCAAATGAAGTTCTGTTTAATGACATAATCTATTTTACAGGGATAAATTGTGCATTAATTATGAAAAAAAATACTCTAAATGTATCTATTTATATTGATAACTCTGTAAATGGTGCATATAATGCATTAATAGAAGGCCTGTTTTAATTTTACAGAAAAATGATTAATTCTAATCTAATGGTCACATTTCTGTGGGATGAAATTAAGTGTTTTTGCTTCATAGACACCCCCGTAAAAAAAAGAAGCACTAAACTGAACACATAAATCCACTGAAGAGTGTCCCATTAGGGAAAAATGATAGCAGCAACATCCAATTTAAAGAATTAATGATCCCTTTGACGACTAATAAGAGCTTCCTTGTCAAAAAGCGCCATTGATAACCTCCCACAACAAAGATCTGGATTCCTCTGCTGCTTAAACGAAAAGCAAGGGAGGCTGGAAATGCTTCCAGATACCTGCTTTGATGTCTTAACACATAATAGCTCCATTGAGAAATCAGTCAAAAATACTCCATGAAGAATCTGAGGCTCACCGAACCCGCCTCATTGGTCTGGGAGCTCCCTCCGTCGCTGTGATTGGCCGAGGAGGCGGTCGTGGGGCTGACTCTCACCTAGCAACAGGCACAAGAGCATCCGCTGCAGAGCGTCGCTGTCAGACACACACAAACACACACATTTCTGCAGCCGTGTGGGAGAGCAGCTGACAGATCAAGCATGTGGAGACGCAGATGCAGAGAGCCGTGGACACATACATGACCACATACGTGACCACACGAACACGTAATCACAGAGCTGAGTGTCGCAAACACACAGTAAACACATCTCTCACCCTTACATATGGGGCAGCTTCAGCTCAGAGAGGCAGCTGGGGAATTAAACACATAACACTGATCACAGGCCACTTACTAACCCACAACCGAGTCCCACGCTTTCTGTTCATGTCCAACAAATGTGTGGGAGCAGTTTGGAAGGTTCAGATGGTTGAAGGCGCCTATCCTGCATAACATTTTACACAGTAGGGTTAAGGGTTAGGGTTAACCCTAAGGTGTAATGTTAGACTTAGGTTTCACAAAAACATTAGCCTGACTACGTCATACTCACGATTCTAGTCAGAATGTGAGTCTGATACCGCTCAATAGAGATTTGAGTATGGGGCGTGTTTCAACCGAACCAGGAGAAAAAATGCCTCTTCGCCCAATTGGATAGACCTACAACCAATCAGAGCAACGTAGTATGTGACGTAGATTAAGCAACACACACTTGTTGTAGGAAGGACGGCAAAAACATCTTTTCTATCGATAAAAGCCTTTATCGCGTTCCTCTGTTCGTCTTTCAAAATGAATGCAATGTGGAGATCCTGTAGAACAGACTCGATGGCAGAATCTACACGCCCTAGCTCTCCAGCGGCAGCCATGTTTGTTTCAAACGAAGTCAAACCGAGCGCTCTTTAGTGACGTACTCGATAATGTCCCTGTTGATCATCTGTCCATCATCGTATAAAGCCCGCCCTGGCAATCTGATTGGGTCGACTGTTTTGATGTCGAGCATAGAGATTTCCCAACTGAGCAGAGCCAGACCCAACTTCCCGACCAAAACTTTTATGGGCGGGGCTAAGTTCGGCTGGCACCCAGGCTACAAAAACATGCCAAAATTATACATAGAGTTGTGTTTCAGTATGTCAGGTAGAGAAGTTTACGGGGTCAGGGTTGACAAAACATTAGCCTCATTCATGGGGTTTTCCCCATGTTTTCAGTTCTTTTGTGTTTTATCATGTCTTAGTTTTTAAGTTCATGTTTACTTAAGTCTTGCCATGTTTTAGTTTTGCCATTGTTTTTTCCTCAGTCCCCATGTTCTGGTCATTAGTTCACTCAAGTCACCTGTGTTTATTGTCTTCAGCTGTACTCATTTACCTGTCCCCCTGTTCAATATTTAGTTTCCAGGTTTCCCCATTCAGTTGTGAATTCCTTCTCTGTTCTCACCTTTCATGCCATGCCACGTCACGTTAAGTTAAGTTAAGTTAAGTTAAGTTAAGTAGTTTCATGTTAATACCAAGTTATGTTCTCTGTTTTGTTTTGTATTAGCCATGTTTTCTTTTCAATAGTCTAATTTTGTCTTCCGGCTCTTCCGCGCTTTTTGTTAACCTTGTTTTGAAAATAAACCAAGTTTGCTTTTACCTCTGAAGTCCGCATCCGTGTCCCGCCAACCCCCTGATTGACAAGAACGCAGTTCTAAGAACGGTCCACCTTGAATTCCATTCTGCCCTTCCCCAGGGGAACTGTTTCAGTTTGCATTCGCACATGAGTCGGACCCTGATGGGGACTGATGCGACGCAGTCGTCTGCGACAGCGACGTGTTATTTTAGCGCCACATTCAACAACAAAACAGAACAAAACAAAACCCGCTAAAAGTAAGGAGAGAAGAAGAAAACACCTCCAAGAAGCTAACATGGAGAGCGGGGAGGCAACCCTGTTCATGGTCTGCATGATGGTGATATTAATCATGGATGCTCACATCGGGCGTCTAACATGGAGGCTGGAAGAGCTCACAGAGAGAGTCAGGAGACGAAGGATGGAGCGCAGGCCATACTTCTGGGTTTCATGGAGGAAGGAGAGCAGAGCGCCGCAGACAAAGGAGACCACGTGGAGGTTTAACTTATTAAACACGCCAAGGTTGTGTCCGTGTCGTAGGAGGAAACATTTCAGCCTGACAACATGACAAGGGGCGGAGCTACCGACCACCAAACACCTCCGTCAGATGTGTTCCTATGGAAACCTGAACAGACCCAGCTGAGGAGAAGGAGCTGAAATGGTTCCAGGAACTGAGGGCCGGGGTCCCTAAAAGCTGAGGCTGTTCCAACACTAAAAGGACACGAATCTGAACCTCAAGCAGTGATTGTAGCTGTTTCGAATGTCTGTGTTGTGTTCGTATTCGGCATATGAATGGATTTTTGTACAAACATCATGGTTACACCAAGTCAGAAGTCAGCTATGGGGCTAACATATGTTGTGGTGCTATATTTGCTCACTTGGCAACCGAAAGTATCCAGTTATTCCTTCTCCAACCACTCACATAAACAACCATATTTTCCACCCCCAACGCACGTCAACGTGATGGGTGCAAAGCTAATGTAGAGGTACCCAAGATTAAGCATTAAATGACTAGAAATTGATCATGTAAGGTCGACTTTGAGATAATTATAAAGGTAATATAAACGTATAAAAAAAATTTTTTTTTTTTAAAAAGCTGCTCATTTATTCCATTTTTAAAGGAATCAACACAATCAATGAAACGCTGGAAGTTTATTCCACATTTCAGGTGAAACTGCTGGAAAGGAACGATCACGTTCTTAATTCTAATTCTAAAAGACAAAAGCTACTTCAGTTCTTAATACAGATGAGAACATAGTTTGGTAATCCGGTTATCCATGTGTAACAGCATATAAACACACATCATTTACTTGTATTCCTCAAGCCACAAGCTGTAAAATCAGCAGGAAACGATGAGCAGGCCGTGGGTGTTACTCCTTCAGTCCCTCTAAGCTGCCTTCTTTTCCTCTGAGCCGATGAACCCGTTGTCCTCGTTGTTTTCCAAATTTAGAAATCACAAGTTTGGCAGACGATTACAAAGACTGACAGGTCTGAGAGAGCATTAACAGGCATGCAGTTTTAAAGATGATGGGGGGTGGGGAGTGATGTGCAGTTCAACGGTCTGACTTCACGGGAATAGCATTTTTTTTTTCCTGCTCTTTCTTCATTTCAACCCGCAGACATTTGACTGCTCAGTGTCTCAGGAGTATTTATGTGCATTGTGACAGAATGTTGTCGCAATACACAATCATGGTGAAAACTATGCCATTATTCAGTTATAATGTGGATTTAAAGAACACAGAGAGAGACTATAATTACTACATTTCCATTTTCCTCACACAGCAGAAGAGATGCCGAAAAGGTTTTAAGTGCACCTTTAAGGGGAATTGGAGCCATAATTTGGTTAAAATGCATGTTCATTGTTGATCAGGAAGCAAATCTGAGCTCCGGCCTGAAGCTTGTGTCATCACATGACCTGAATGTGGGCATGGGGTCAAATGATGACAGGTGTGTGAGGGCAGTTTTTTAGCTGAATGAAACCCAGTCGCCCACCTCTCTGGAGGAAACCGTGACGACTTGTTTTGGGCTGAACCGCTGATCTGTGAAAGACTTTTGGGTCATTCAAGATTTTTTCTGCACAAATATCAACGGGAGATTGGACTGAAGACAAGTTTCGGTGCCATCCGTTGGTTTCCTTAGCTAGGAAATTGTTTTTGAATTGGCTCTGTATGAATTAATTGGATTATTTTATAAATAATTATAATTACAATGAATTGAATTCCAATTGGCTTGAATTGGACTTTATTATTTAAGTGCCTTGAGATGACATTTGTTGTATTTATGAATAAAATAAAAAATGAATTGAAATTGAAATTGAATCAACTAAATCAATCTATGCTTTAATGTTTCAAAGAGCAGATGCCAAGACTCGACAGAAACAATTATCATTACAATCATCTGTTCCTCGTTAAAGACCAAATGCAACAAATGAGCTGAAATGTGTCATCGTGGTTGTTGTGCAGTTAAAGCGGAACTCCGGGGCATTTGAAGCGTGTTTCCATTGCTAGAGGTTGTCAAATACTTCTAGTAGGACACAGAGAGGTCCAGATCTGTGCTCCCTGTGTGAAGATCGCTCTGTCCGCACACCCTGTCATGCGAGGCTAATACGTGGTGGCTAAGGGGCAAGTGCTAACCCTTCCACGTAAAACAACAACTTGCACACTGCAGAAACGTCACACCACTTTATAACCCATCCGACAATAAAGTCACAAGCCTTACCATCAAAACCATATGCATGGTTCTCACATTACTGGCATGGGGACGTTACAAAACAACTTTATAAACAGCATGTAACTCACCGGCTGGTTGTAGGCTCGCGCATGTGAAAGCCCAAAAGAGTCGATGGACGATACTCCCATATACAAAACTATTATGTTCTCTAGAAAAACTGCGTTCAAGTATTTAAAACATTACAACAAAATTACTGGGCATGTATTGTTGTAATGTTTTAAATACTTGAACGCAGTTTTTCTAGAGAATATAATAGTTTTGTATATGGGATTATCGTCCATCGACTCTTTTGGGCTTTCACATGCGCGAGCCTACAACCAGCCGGTGAGTTACATGCTGTTTATAAAGTTGTTTTGTAACGTCCCCATGCCAGTAATGTGAGAACCATGCATATGGTTTTGATGGTAAGGCTTGTGACTTTATTGTCGGATGGTTTATAAAGTGGTGTGACGTTTCTGCAGTGTGCAAGTTGTTGTTTTAGGTGGAAGGGTTAGCGCTT
Source organism: Odontesthes bonariensis (assembly GCF_027942865.1). Taxonomy (NCBI): domain Eukaryota; kingdom Metazoa; phylum Chordata; class Actinopteri; order Atheriniformes; family Atherinopsidae; genus Odontesthes; species Odontesthes bonariensis. The sequence goes on from NC_134519.1 coordinate 5,733,078, forward strand.
GCCCCTTAGCCACCACGTATTAGCCTCGCATGACAGGGTGTGCGAACAGAGCGATCTTCACACAGGGAGCGCAGATACGCACCTCTCTGTGTCCTACTGGCAGTATTTGACAACCTCTAGCAATGGAAACACGCTTCAAATGCCCCGGAGTTCCCCTTTAAGTCGATACAACAGAAAAGTTAACACTGGAAGAAACAATTCTGTACATATGGGGAAAAAAATGATTGAACTGTGCCTACTCTTTCTGTACTACACTGCCCTGTACCAGCAAATAAAATAAATGATGTTGCCCACCTTCCCTCTTCCAAAGGTTCAGGATCATAACGTATTATTTCTAAGGCTGGAGGTTCATTTATCATTGTCACTTGTTCTCAACTGCGACACCAACCGATACTATGAGCAACTGTAAATAGCTCCTTTACTGTTAAACAGCTATTTTTGCTATGCAGCAGAGGTGGGTAGAGCAGCCAAAAATTGTGCTCAAGTAAAAGTACTGTTACTTCAGAATAATATGACTCAAGTAAAAGTAAAAAGTAGTCATCTAAATAATTACTTGAGTAAGAGTGAAAAAGTGCTTGGTGAAAAAACTACTCAAGTACTGAGTAACTGTTGAGTAACGTCTGATTTATTTGTTAACACAAGCATTCAATCAGACAGACAAAAATACTAAATAATCATCTTTAGGCCAATTAGAGTTCATCCAATTGATAAAGTAAATTAAAATGAATTCATTATTTACAAAATAGGTTAAATTAAAATAATCCAGGTAAATTCAAGAACTTCAATAAAAAATAAAAGAGACTTAGGAAATGTTTAAAACATATGTAACCCATATGTAACCTAAAAAACAAACATTCGCCTATCCATGGGGGAAAAAACGAGTTTAGGAAACTTAGCGCTACATGTTTCCTCAGGTTAGATGTTGAGTTTCTGCTGAAATGTGCGTTTGTTTTGGTTGCCACAGAAGACACATAATGTAGCTGCTGTTTCTCACTCTTTGTAAGGTAAACATGCTTTCAGTATGAGGCCTCGTCTGCGTCTTCATTTCCCACCGTTGGTTCTGACATTTTTCATCTGTTTCTTTCTTTGTTTGCTACGACTGCTAATGCTAAAGCTAACCCGTCCCGCCGCTGAGATTGAGTATGGTCACGTGACCAGACTGCACGGCTGCGTCTGATTGGTGGAACACAGTCAGGTGGTAGAGCCTTTGGTGGAAGTCTCTCTCTCTTTGGGGGTACCCTCCAGAGCAGACTCCAGAGTCAGCATAAGACTTGCTGTGAGTGATAATGGGTTCTTTAAACCAATGTGTGTTCTAGCTATCTCTGCTTCTCTCAGCCGTGGTCTCTCAAAAAAACAGTTGTTGGGAATGAGCATTGAGAGCGCTGAGCTGCACAGCCACAGCATTTAAACACCTCGATCCTTCCTCTTGATGAGGACGTCGTGGCCTCCTGCGGAAGAGACTTGAGAATGTTTGCAGAAACTTGGAAATACTCGTATTTCTCTTGCTGCTGTTTGTAGAGTTTACAGGAAGCTGTTATGGGATGTGTTTTGGGCCGATTTGGACATTTCAATTGGAGGATGTGTTGCCTGTAAGTGCTGTCATTCTTTTTTTCTTGAGACAACCGAACCCTGAAGTTGATTTACACAGACTGCTCGCCGAGTATTTCACTTGGAAGGTCAAAGGATTATGCATGCATGCATTAACACCCTTTCTACATCTGTCCACACAGCGAAACACAATGGAATTTCACAATAAGGCCAGTTTATCTGTATGGCACAATTCAACAACAAGGTGATTCAAAGTGCTTTACAGAGACATTAAAACAGTAGAAATAAAAAGCAAGATTTAAATTTTAAACAAAAAAGAAAGAAATAAGAACAACAGGTCAAATCTGAACTTAAAATGTGATTAAGTTTTAAAACTCAAGCTTCAGATTCGGAGCTTTATTCAGCTGAAAATAGGTGTGTCTTAAACACACTGAGTGTTTCAGCTGATCTGAGGCTTTCTGGGAGTTTGTTCCAGACGTGTGGAGCATAGAAGCTGAATGCAGCTCCTCCATGTCTGGTTCTGACTCAGCTTTATAGACCAGCATCAGAACTTTAAAGTCTAATAACTGATGGATGCGTAGTTATCTGGTCCATGCGAGAAGCAGGAAATATATCTATAAACTGTGTGTATAAGCATCCTGTCCAAGATAAACACCATCTGTACAGCCTGACTGGCAGAGAGCCCCCCAAAGAAAACTTAATGAATTCCACACCGCAGAACTCCTGGAGACTCTCAAACCGTCTTGCATCTTATTTTGCCTTCTGACATCTTGTTCTTTATCTGTTTCCTGCTGCATTTCTTATCTCCATCCACTCTGAGGATACTACCTGAGACCTCTGTTAAAACTTTGCCAGTGAGCAGAATCCCAGAGGATCCATGTTTTTTTTTTAGGATACAAAGCTGAAGAAGCATTTATTCTAGGGCTGGGCAACGATTAAAATGTTTAATCTAATTAATCGCATGATTTCCCTGATTAATCACGATTAATCCCATTTGTACGCAAAATCCAAAAATGAATCCAAAAGTAGTGTATAGCTTTTAGCATTTAGCTTTATTTTAAATGTGCTGCCATATGAATGAAAGTGCCATAACATTTGTTGTGCAAACACACTTTTAACATCAGCATCTTTCTGTAGTTTTTATGTAGAAGCCTCGCTCCACTGTCTGTTTCCTTGAATGACTTGCTGCTATCAGTTGTGTGTTTTGCCTTTAAGTGATATTTTAGACTGGAACTACTACGCTGAGAAGACAATTCAACTTGGCAGAGTTTACAGATGACTTTGGTTCTGTCGACTCCGCCGTCTGGAAGAACTTTAAAATGAAAATGGCCGAGTAAAAGTTCCGTACCCTTCTCCATGTTTGGTGGATCCGCCAATTACTTTCTTTTCTTGTTCCGCAGCAGACAGCAGCAGACTTTTACAAAATAAAAGCCTGTGATCAACAGACTTTTACAAAATAAAAGCCTGTGAGCAACAGACTTTTACAATAATAAAATAAATAGAGGTGGTCCATGGCGTAGTGGGTTGAGCAGGCGCCCCATGTACAGAGGCTATAGTCTTCGCTGCAGCTGGCCCCAGTTCGAGTCCCGCATCGGACAGCGCTGTGCTGCGTGTTGTTCCCCCTCTCTCTGCCCCCTGCTTCCTGTCTCTCTGAACTTTCCTATCCATTAAAGGCACAAAAGCGCCCCAAAAAATGTTTTTATTTTTATATTTTATAATATATATATATATATTTTTTTTCAATAAATAAAACTTTAAAAAATAAATAAATAAATATCAGAAGTTTAAAAAAAAATAAAAAATTAATTAAAAAAACCTGCGTTAATTCGCGATAAAATATTTATTAAATAAGTTAAATAAGTAACGAGTTAACGCGCCCAGCCCTAATTTATTCTATTTTTTTTTACTTTTGTAGTGAGGTTCATGCCTGAAGAAATATCTATTTATTTATCTATTCAAAAGAAAGAAATATTTTTTTTTTTTCGATCAAACCGGAGGAAACATTCAGCGCAGCAGCAGGAAGGCTTCGACACATTCACTCTGTCAGAGTCGCTCTCAGCCGGTCCTCCTCCAGCTCCGTGCTGCTTATTTTAACCACCTCTCCATCCTGCCCAGTGGGGTGTCTGTGCATCCGTCAGGCTGTGGGTGGGAAACAGTAGGACTGGAGCGTTGTGATTGTTGTAATTTTCACCCGAAGCCCCCCCTCCCCTCCTCGTTTACATCACATCTCCGGAGGCCACCTGCCCTTTTCTCTTATAGCTGCTGTTTTTGCCACAGGGGGAGTCAGCAGGATTCATCGGCTAGATCGTCATGGCAACCTGGTGTTCGGTGATTTCCACAATACTGATTCATGTTTGCTCAATGTGTGCACATGTTCACACGGTGAATGCAACATGTTGGTAACAGAGGTTCAGAGACAGAGTCTGGATGTACTGCAGAGCTGTGGCACTTTGAGAAATTAGTTTTAATGTATAACTGAGGAAATTGGATTTAACATGCAGAGAACATGGTCATAAACAGTCAAATGTACCGAGGACGACAGCCCTCATTTCTTTATGTTGCTGGTAAAACACGAGCAGACGTGAATGCAGCATAGAGTCAATGAACAGCCTGAACCCTCTCAGACGAGCTTTCTGTCCTTTCTTTAAGGAGTCTTCAGGAATAGTTCTCCAGGCTTCTTGAAGGACATCCCAAAGCTCTTCTTTGGATGTGGGCTGCCTTTTGTTGCGTTCTCTGCCAACATGATCCCACACTGCTTCAGTAATGTTGAGCTCCGGGCTCTGGGGAGGATTCATCCCTCCATCAGACCTGCTGCCACTGATTTTCAGCCCACTTCTTGTGTCCTTTGGCACAGCTCTGTTACGTTGCGTGGAAGGACACGAAAACTTAAAAAAACTAGACTTGATTTATTTTCAAAAAGGTTAACGTAAAACGCGGCTGAGCCGGATGACAAATACTAAACTGTGATAAAACAAAACATGCCTATAAAACAGGACTATGGCAAAACAACGTGGTGTGGCGTGGCGGATGAATGGTGATGATATGCCAAGTTTTCAGCTAACAGCTCTTTGGGAATCACCTTGTTGCTGCAGAAATCCTGTTTTCTGTCTGTCACACTGTGTTATCTTTGCTGTTTTTCACACATGCAGCTAAAGAAATGGGAACAAATGATGTGTCTCTGTGACAGGCTGCTGGGAACAAAGTGCCTAAAGATCCAGTTTAAAACGGCTTCTTTGCCAAGTCTTTGCTAAATGACAAACACGTAAGGGTGGTAATTGGTAAAGTGAATTCAGAGCTGCTTTCCTGAGACGATCCAATAAACAACAATACAACACTTTTTTGTTTAATGCACTAGGGACAACAATCTAATGCTTAATGGGACAGGGGAGTATTTTTCTAACTTTATTGCAGTGCTTTTTTTGTGATACCACCAGTAAATCCTTATTTCACTCATTTGTGGCTTCACTGACGTGCTTTATGAACCATTTATCACGAAACAAACTGTGTGTCTGCCATGATGATGAAATCTGTTTCACCTTTCAGCCGTTCAGTATGATGCAACTGCACATCAACAATATGAGCAAAGACCGTGCAACACTAAAGTGTTCCTCTAATGGTTATTGGTTTACTTTATATTTAACAACAGTAGGAGAGGAATCTTTCGTTTGGACCAACCAATGAGATCATTATGATTGATAAGAGATCAGAGAGGCGGTTAATCTCTGATACTTCGTTTTTCAATAAGAAAAATACAAAAGAATCCCTGTGGGGCGCGGGATCAGAGTCCCTCAAATTTAACGACTGAATACTTTATTCTTAACTGTACTGAAGGGGATTTTCTAACGTGAGCATCCTGTCTGTAGAAAGGTGCAGATGGTGCATGAGAACACTTTGGTCTGGGTTAAAAGCTCAAAACATGACATTTTCATTGTCACGGCAACAGATATAACCATATGCCTACAGTGTGTCTGCAGTATCTCTGCTCTGAAGGGGTTTCAGGTGCTGTTTTTACCTGTGCTGTCATTGCTCTACTGTCACCGACCACTTTATGAGGAACTGCTACCCAACAGCAGGTCTAATAGATCTTAATTCAGTTGTATGTTTATTGTTGGGTTCACACTCAGTGGGGTCACATTGCACTGAAAGGATCGGATTATTGGCTAAATTACAATTAGTTATTAGTTAGTTACAATTAGTTATTTGGCAGCTCGTTCATGCTCGAACTATTTTCTTAGCGGTGGCGGAGTAATATCAACGAACATCCAGTACAAAATGTCAAATAAAACACGACAGAAGCAACTTTTCGCAACGAAATTTGATATGGATTACCAGTGCACACCAGTAACCACTCCAGTGAGTTGATGATTTTGAAAATGGACGTTTATGGTGCTTTTACGGACCTTTTTGGACATGCACCATACTTGCCATTCTGAAGCAGGTTGAGATGAATCAAAATTAGGCAAATACCGGAGACTGCAGTAAACATCAAAAAAGCGGTGAGGGGGGTTCTAAAACATTGCAGACGACTCAGAAAAGAGGCTTAATGTTGAAAATACCGCAGTTCCCCTTTAAGCTTGGAGATGAAACACGTTGCATTGAGTCTTAAGAACAGTCATTTTTTGAGTTCAAATGTCTACATTACCTTGAAAGAATGTTGACTCACACATTCATACACATGATTGGAGCAGTAACACGATGATTTGAAACTGCAGCTAACGCTGTTTTTCTGCTTTGTTGGCTCTCGCTGGCGACGTCTCCCCTCTGAGGACGACACTTTTAGAACCAGAAGGAGGGAGGGAGCGAACGCATTCATTTTTTGGCTCATTCGCCTCAACAAGCTTCAATTTGTCTTCCACTTAGAGACTGATTGACTCGCTCAGCCCTTCGCCCCTGAGACCTGTGGGCATTTTGGATTAGAAAATGGAGCTTTGCTAAACAGCAGCTCAGCAGTGTGTGAGGTCCTCGACTGGATTTCCAGAACAAGCAACGAGACACAGAGACGAGGCTGATTAAAGAAACGTATTTAAACCTTATTAAACAATAACATCTGCACATTTTTTTCACATGAGGAGGTTGTTGTTGATGTGTACTCGAAAGTGACAAAGATCTGTGGGTTTGCGCCAAATGGAAAAAGATATAAATCTGCAAACTGCTTTTTCTTAAAAATTCCAATTCGGTGAACTTTAACACATGAATTTACTCTGCTGGCAAATTAAAAACCATCTCGACAGCTCTGACCTTTAAAGGAAGGGGAGGAAGCTATTATATTAAAAGTGTCACGCCATCCAGTTTTATATGGCACTTCTTCTGCTGCACTATAACTGCTTTCCTTTCAGTGAAGGAAATCCTGTCCAGTTCTGGTTCTGGAGGGCATGTTGAACGCTCGGATCGGGGTGCGTTCGTACGGAGGAACACGTCCTCTGTCTGTTACCTGGTTACCTTTAGTGTATTTGGCTTAACAGATGGTCAAAGCAGTCAGAAACAGAGGGGAGAAAATGAGAGAAATTAACATTTTAATGTCAAGGCGGGACACAAATCCATAAAATGTTCTGGATTGTGTTTCTTAATAAACTGCCGCTGCACAGATTTAACAAGTCATGGATTCTGTTATTACCTACGACTGGGAGGAGTTAGGGTTCAGCCTCTCATGAGTAAACCTTAAATATTCGTACAATACTGTTAAATGGTGCGCTCATTCTTGGCTTGTTTCGTGAAACAACGGCCGAGTTACTGGAAATACCCCAAAGACCAAGACGTGAAGATTTAAAAACTGACTCGAGCTTAAAACTAGAGTTAAAGGGACAGTTCGCCTCTTTTGACATGAAGCTGTATGACATCCCATATCAGCAACATCATTTCTGAACATCTTCTTACCCCCTGCTGCGTCCTGTGAGCCGAGTTCCAGCCTCGTTTTGGTGTTGATGAAGGTAGTCCGGCTAGTTGGCTGGGGTTTAAAAAATAAAGCGTTTTGCTTCTCAAAACAATATGCATTCAACAGAGTAATACATTTGCATCACAAAATCGTTCTCCAGGAAAAAGTCAGACCTCACAATCTCTTGGCCCTATTTTCTCTCCCTTCGTATAACTGCCTGCTGTGTAGACCGTGCTATGTGGCGATTGGAGTAAAAGAATGAAAGACGACTTTGGCTATCATAAAATCAACAAATGACACAAAATATGAAATATGCAGCCCTCACCAGCCTCTTAATCCAACATTTTCTGTAAAGCATTTAACATGTGATCAATTCAATAAGATCACTAACCTGCAGCAAAACAAAACCCTTCGTTGTGTTGGAAATCAGTGACCACCCACTAGAAAGTGGACGATAAGTTGAGTTAGCCCATATATTATATACCCCATGCCATGGGCTCAAAGCATGTAACAATACTCAATGAAAACTAATTCAGAATTGATGGTCTTTACCAAGTAAATGCAACAGCTGAAGACATTTATAATTGACATATTTGGAAAAAAAAGGGGGAAATACACCTGATACGTGGCAAAAATCATGAAAAATCGAGATTTTTTTTTCTTTTTTTCCCACCAGAGTGACTTTCAGTGTGATTTATGTGATGTATTTCAGTAGGAAATGTGGTTTGCATGTAATTATTGCAAAGAAGGTTGGAATCCAGAAAAAGGATATTTGGCTGTGATACCTTATTACAGTTTCTGTAGTTTTTCTAACCTTGTGATGCCTTTCGGTCAAAGAGAGTTATCGGTTCATATTCTGAATAATTTGCATAAATAAGGTAATAAATAAGTTCATCGTTAATAAATAGTGAAAGTAATTTCATGCTAAAAACGGTTAAAATGTTTTGGGTTTGAAATCTAGGCAGAGTGAGACATCTGTGTCACAAACGATCTTTGTCGTATTGTCCGTGCAGTTACGTGAGCGAGTGAGCGCTCCACCGTAGTACGATCTTTGGCGTATTTGCTACTGTTTGTGAAGTGTTTAGGCGGAAACAAGTCTGAAAACAGCTCATGTACGCGCTAAATGTGCCCATGCTTTTGGAAACTTTGTCTTTGTGAGTATTAATGTGTTCAGAAAACATTTGGATATCTGTTGGAGTTATTTTGTTGATTAAAATGCGATGATGCGAAATGCTAATGTGATGCACGTGGTGTTTAAGCTAGCTAGGCTAATCAATTTAAGTGTGGTATTGACACGTGCGTATTATCTAGCAATTTGTTTTTCCTTTTCTGTATATTTCAGTGACAAAACAAAAAAAGATTTTCAGCAAAATCAGGAAAAGCAAGTGTGGAGAGCTCTTTTATTTTGCTCGCTAGCTGCTAGCTTCACATGTGTTGTGAGGGCAGCATAAACCATAAACTAGTCAAGTTCGTAAGTCATGAATCGGTAAACAAACCAAGTAAAAGAGCAAGGAAACAGGGACAGATTTCCGAAAATAAATTTGAAAGTAAAAGTCCTTTCAAACATCAGTTGTTGGGACGGGACTCAGTAGTTCAGCTCCATCTTTCATCCTTTTCAACCTTTTAAATGTGGACAAATGTGTCGGCTCCTAAGTTTGATGCAACAGTTGATTTGAATTTATTTTGCACAAGTTCAAAACAACTGTGACCAAACATTTAGCTTTGACTATGAAGTGTCAGGCAACAATATAAATTTTGATGGAGAAGTTAAGAGTTGTTTCTATTTAAAAGGGAAGCAAAGCTTGGAAATGATCATTTCCCATTCAGGTTTCTACTATTCATTCGATGCCAAATCTCAACTGGTCTCGGGTCTGAGTGAAAAGGTACTTTTGTGAAAAGCTTTTAGAGATGATGGGGCATTGAAAGGAAGGATGGACCAATACGCCCATGAAAGTGGGCCGATATACAGCCATTTGCTGAATGTACTGATGGGAAGGGTTAGTCTGCTTCATGTGCAGAGTGGTAACACTAAAAAGAACAGATCGTACTCAGAAAGGACACAAAGCAAAGTCTAGATGAAGTGGTTTTCTTTCAGTCTGTTGGTGTAAAATCAAAATCAAAAGGAAAAACGATGCCCTTTTTAAATTCTCAGTATCAGGTTTCAGTCATTTAATAGCAACAATTAGACCTGAGGAAGTGAAGTCGGTGTTAAAAGGGACTGCAGGGACTAGGCTATCCACTGGCGTCCCTGAGTCATGCTGCGAGTCTGAATCAGGACACAAGAAGAGAAATGCAGAAAAGATTCTTGGTTTTTGAGCGGCGGCACCGTTAAGAGGCAGACTTGTCACATTCTGTTAGGTGTGATGGAGACTGTTTGGGACTGTTCCTTGAATGTGGGCTGAGCCCTGACAAGCCAAACATCATCATCCCGCCATCGTCGCCCCGGATCACCCACAGCTAGTCTAGCAGCTTGCCCTTCCCCTGGGCCTCATGTCTGCCATGTCAATCCAAGTCTGAGTTCTCACTGCCTCATTATCACATTAATAATCACACGGAGGCACGGAGTTAAAAACAAACATTCCCATCTCAAAGAGTGGGGTTAAACCACTGGGTTTAGCAGGGTTAAACCACTGGGTTTAGCGGGGTTAAACCACTGGGTTTAGCGGGGTTAAACCACTGGGTTTAGCGGGGTTAAACCACTGGGTTTAGCGGGGTTAAACCACTGGGTTTAGCGGGGTTAAACCACTGGGTTTAGCGGGGTTTGGAGTTCAGAGGATGAAGATGTGCTGACACTTTCTATGTTTGAACTAGGGCTGGGCGAGTTAACTCGTTATTATCGCATTAACTTGTTAATTATTTAACGTCGATAAATAATTTATCGCGCATTAACTTAAAACCAAGTAAACAAAGTAAAAGACAACATTAGTTGTTGTAATCATTAACCCTAATCCCTGATAGGGGACATTTTTGTCCACTTGGGGTGTACTTTCTCCTCTAATTTCACACTGTAGATAGTGATACTCATCCAATTTGGTGCAGTTATGCTTTTTTGACTATTTCTTTCGAATTTCAAACACACATCATATACAATGCAATTTTTCATTGTGTAGAAAAAAAACTCCTTAATTTCTGAAAAGGGAAATTTTTGTCCCCTTTTAAAACGACCTAAAAACATCATATACTGTATTAATATATTTTTTCCACTTTTTTTTTCCTTAAATCTTTTATTCCACTTATGTTCTGATCATAACCACCAAGTTTTCAATTATTTAAAAAAAAAACTAACCCTTTAAATACCAGTGTATATGAGGTAAACACCAATTTCTGTTAAAACACACACACAAAAACTGCTGTATTTTCAATATATGCAAAGCAAAGGGAAATATTCTATGGGGGATTATTAGGTCTGGGATATGTCATTGATGAACTACAACATCAGTTTTTACAGCTTTTTAGTTTTTGTGCAATGGCAGATTACAGAAACGGCTCCCATAGACATCCATTATAATAGCGTCATCTTGACGCAATCCTGTCAAGTAAAGAAAGAGCTGGGGTTAGCATTGCTAGCCTTGCATAGCATTCAGCATTAGGAAACAGCCACCTGGCCATGTTCAAAGTGAAAAACACAGCTGATGTTCCATTTAAAATCATTTATAGCTGTTATCTTTATGTTTTAAACGAGCCCAATATCCAACTCATCGCACTGTGTTGGCCTGCTGCCACTTGGTCAGGCCCAACAATGTAACGCACTGTGGGGATATTAATGATGAACCAGTATTGAGGATAACTTGTCAGTTATTTTATCTAGTTGATTAAAAAGACTTTAACCAATAAGGCAGAAGGAGAGCGATTGAAGTACTTCCACTGTGGGGCAAGAGCCTAGGAACAGCTAAGATCCTGTGTGGGGCGAACAGTCAGTGGGGTCACATGGCACTGAAAGGATCGGATTATTGGCTAAATTACAATCAGACTGAGTTATTAAGTGCATGTAGACACCTTAATCTGACTAAGAACTGGATCGGATGGGATTCAGACCCCGAGATAACTGGGTTGAAAGTCACTCTAAACCTGTTTGTAGACGCTGAAGCACGTGGTGAATCAGACTTTGCGTTCTGCGCATGCTCCAGATGTTTTCCCGGGGTCGTGACCCGGAAGTCAAAGGAGACGATATTCCTGTTGTTGTTGTCGCCGTCAGAAAGAAACAAACAACGCGATGGAGAATGCTCCGTTGGGCATCGAGTTTGTGCAACAAGCAGCTCATCACAGACCAAATGTAGAGGGACGTAGCTTCATCTGGCTCTGCGTTCTCCATCTTTCTCCAATGCCTGAGTTTGTTGTTGTTGTTGGTGGTGAAGAGGTCAACAGGAAGTGGCTCTATTAGCAACAGCTGGAATGGGTACAGCGCCACCTATCATACCGGGGTATGACACGCTTTGTGCCTCTGATCCCATTCATTCACCGCCATATATCCAAGGAGAATTACCCTTGCTCAAATAAGGAGCATAACCCAACTATAGCTATAATCTGATTAATCTCATGTAGACCCACTGAGTGATCAAACCACTGACCTTTTGGTTCGTCTCCACCTGCTGATCCAGGGGAACCGCAGCTTGTAAAGCGTTATAATCTTAACCTATCCGGGTACTTTGGTGCGCAATACTAACCAAACTCAAACAAAGGAAGTAATCTATGATCTGACACCAACAACTCATCCTGTCCTTCCAGTGTGTGTGGCTTTTAATTTCACTTTCCAACAGGAAACATTCCTATATCATCGTCTCAAATATTCAAAACCAATGAAAACGAAGCCTAACCCTAAAGTCAGTGGACTATTAGACTATTTAGTTATTGTGTTACTCAGAGTAGAAAACCATTGGAGGAGAATCTAAAGCTTTCCGGACAGATGAGCTGAAGCGAAAGCTACTTGGAACTGGGCCATCTAAAACACCTCAAAGCTCAAAATCAGTTTGAGTGAACTACTTTTGAGTAGCTTTCAGCTTTAGCTCGACTGTCAGGAAATCTTCAGATCCTCCAAAATAAGAGCATTCTGAGTGCTGTGGACCGCGGATAAAACAACTGAATACTCAGGACTCCACGTAGCCCCAACAAAACATGAATATCCCTTTGTTCTCCATGTCACTGGTCCTCTCCAATAAGCATTTCGCCCAATTTCTGAGCCAAGCCTTTCGCCTTAATTTCTAACTGCCGTCTTTCTTCTGTCATTTCGTCTTTCAAACGTTTTTTGTGTGTAGCCCTCCTCTTCTCCAGCTCCTCCTCGTGTTTGCTCTCCAGGGATCTTAGCTGCTGCAGCCATCTCCTCCACCACCGTCTAAATACCAGCATTTTGCCAGCATACCACTCTGTGTTGTACTAAGCTGAGCTGCAGGGGACAAATAAAAGTCTTTGACTTGACTCGTCTTTAAATTGTGATTAAATAGGATCGTTAATTTGAACAGAGAATGAAAGCTCTGCCTGAAATCGCGTGTTTTCACAGAGCCCGGCCAGCCCCTACATCCAAAGTTAATGACCTAATCATCTGTTTATGTAGCTTCAGATTCATTCAAATGTTCCTTCATGGTTTTTCCTTCTTTATTTTCCTTCTTTTCTGTCTTTCTAACTTACCTGATCAGTCCTGATGCTTAGTTTTAATGCATTAGTCTTCTTGTTATATTTATTATTTGTATACATATCGGTGACTTGAACCTGTGGGATGCAGAGTTGAGATGTTCGGTTGGACCCCTGGTCGTAGATGAGAGTTTAGGAGTCTGCCTTTCTGCAGGAGGCACAAAGATTACAGCATCTTCTCACTTTTCTTCATTACTTTTTTTCATAGATGTAATGGTTGCCAAGCAACAACCGCAGTATTCCCAAACCTAAGCAGCACAGAGAGAAACTACAGGCAGGCTGAGGAGGTTTTGATTAAAGAAAGAATAGATCTTTGATCTTTTTCTGGCCTGGCTTGTCAGAAACTTAAAGACTTAGTTTGCATGTGGAATGTGTTTTTATATAAAGTTAAACAAGTATTGAAGGCTGCTTACGTCTGAGGGAGTGAAAGCTAAACAGGAAGTCGGACGGCTTTTATTCTGCTTAATGAATTTCAATTGTATTTTCGTCACTTGTGGCAAAGACGGGCTTCTGTCTGCAACCGAAAGGTGGACGGCCATGAACACTGACATCGATATCTGTCGTCTTAAGAGGAGGGTTATCAGGGTTTTGAGTGATCTCATGATCCTCAAATTGGCAGCACCAGGACAAAACTAGCACCTACCCTTCACTTTGTCACATGACAGCATGACACCTCATCCTGACTGATTGATAAAAAGTGATCAGATTGCGTACTTTTCAATCAGCCTGTCCTGCGCGATGTCGCTCCGTTCAGCGATGACGCCGACCCCTTAAAAAAATCACCCGCGCTGTCTCTTATCTGGACGACATTTAGCGGCGGCGTCCCGCCCCTAAACACTTCTTATTGGTTGAAATGAACACGCTGCTTCCTGTTGACAAGCTAGTTAGCAACAGGTTAGCATCACTCAGGGAATAACGGACGATGAGAAGCTGATCTTTACCGTGGAACAGCACCCAATGGTTTATGACCCCAAACAGCCGTACCACAAAGATCTGAACCGAAAGAGCCGTGTCTCATATATAGTCACGCTGTATATGAGGACACCCTCGCAAAATTTTGTTGTCGTATCGCGCCAGTTTCGCTCGCTTTCAGTCCGGATGGGGTGTGAGACTTTGTTGGATTAGTTGTTAATCAAGAAAACCTGTCATTTGGCCTTTGAGATTCACCTTCATCTTTAGTTTTTACTGCATTGTCCAATAGTCTTAATTTTCTCACCTTAAAAGTCAAGATTTTGCATACGTTTCCAACCTCTTATCACACAAAATATCGTCATAAACTCCAAAGATCGGGACCTCAAAATAATGTCTTCTAACACCTGTAGTTGCCAGTGACTCTGGCATTAAGGTTTAAACATATTTGCCTGCTGCATTCATGTCTCTGTAAAGATCAATAAGTTAATTTCATCGTTGCTTATCGTCAGTCTGTAGCACTGTTGTGTGTCTGAGACGATTGAATCGATGCGGAGCTTAGTGGTGTCTGGTTTGTGTTGTAAAGCCAGACATGTTGGATAGATCAGACGAGCAGAACCTGTTTCTCCAAATGCTGAATTATTAGAGAGTTTAAGTCTCGGATCGCTGTCATTGGATGAAAGCTGACCTAAGTACTTTTCTGAGTTTGTGTGCGAGCATCTGTTCCTGAGGAGGATTTAATCTTTTTACTGTCACAGCAGCAGTCTGTCGTTGTGGGGCATTGCCCAGAAAACTTACATTTGATGTTGCAGCAAAGCACAAGCAGAGAATGTAGCAGCTGATGGTCTGAAGCAGCTCTGAATAAGCAGGATTTTACATTGTTACGGTTGGGAAGAAATATATATATTACATATTCTATTAATGCATTGGTCACAATCCCAGTTGAGTTACGATGAAACTGTCCTACTGACGACAGCAGTTTCATACCGTACAACATTTAGGAGATATTGAATAATACTTTTATCAATCCCAAAGGGAAATTATACTCTTGCAGTAAAAGTTATTGTTACAAATATATTCTTACAGATGGACAACTAAATTAAATTAAACACAGTTGGCAAACTTTTGTAAAGTTTGAGTGGAGAGCAGAGAGGTCGCCATGAATGGATTGGTGTTGTTTTGGTTGCTTAGGTGATGATGTCACACAACATTGGCAGAAACCTGGGGGGGGAGGGCTCCGAGTAAGCGACATGTCCAGGATTACACCATCTGTTGCCAACAAACACAGCATTCCCTGCATCTTTATGATCTGAAAGCTGAAACCCGTACTCCTAAAGCCGGGTAGAAGTGTTAGAGTTGTTCCTTAAGCCACTTCTCGACAAAACAAATATCATCTTCTTAATATTCCCGTCTTTGCCGCGGCTCCAAGCTGGTCCATTACATGTGCCAATCGTCTCGAATTTTCCCTGACAATCAAGACAAGAAATTATTTCAACTTCCTCCTCCTTTTTCTCCATTTTGCTCCTGCCGTACACCCGAGACATCTTCTCTTCAACTCCTCTGGATTTGGTGTTTGACACTGACACGTGGTCTGTTGCGTAGTGCCAGAATTAAAGTTGTTGGCGTTAAATCTTTACTTTGGGAAGCAGCTGTGACGTATGATGATCACAGGAGAATCAGAATCATCTTTATTTGGCCAAGTTGGTGCTCACAAACAAAGAATTTGACTCCCGTTCCTTTGCTCTCTGCATGCAGAAAACAAAAAAAAATGGTTTAAATCGGGAATATGCAGGATCTGATTGTGGGTGAAACACAAAAATTCTAATTAGTAACCTGTACTGGTAGTTTCGGGTGTGTTTTAGGGGGGGTAATGATCAGCAGTGATGGCTGAATCATTACGTGTTCCTCAATTAGATTCATAATTAGTTTTTTTTCAAGGGTTAGCACAACAAACCATGTTGTGTATCAGGATAGTTGGATGTGTTTTTGTCTCTCACGTTACGTTGTCAACTGATTTCTCTATTAGAGTAACTAAAATCTAAAAACTAAAAGTCCTGAACCATGTTAATGGCCTTAAAGTGAGATTTCATTAAATTGATGATGTTTATCCTTTAAAGTTTGTGTCAGCAGCTACAAACACTCGGTAAATGAGGACTGGTAAAGATTCCCATCAACCTGTTTGCAGTGGACTTGCTTCTTTGTGTTTGCTGGTGCTTATTTTTTATTTCTTTATTTATTATTTTATTGGGCTTTTTAGGCCTTTATTAGATAGGATAGTGTAGAGAGACAGGAAGCAGGGGCAGAAAGAGGGGGAACAACACGCAGAAAATGGCCGTCCGATGTGGAACTCGAACCGGGGCCAGCTGCAGCGAGAACTATTCTCCCATAGTTTGTTCCACACAACAGTTCCTACGTACTTCCTACAAAGGTGACGTCTGTTTGTCAGCAGATGATAAAAAATACCATTAATTTCTATCATTTCCCCACTAATTCAGCATATTTTTGCCTTTTCTTTTTGCTGAACCCTGTTTTCAGTTGGCTGCTGGTCAGAGGCATCTGTTGGCTCATTTTCTGCTTTACAAAGAGTCCCTAAAATCATGCTGAGATATGGATAGTTAAGCTGAGTGATTACGGCAGATTGCCGTACAATTGCCTGCGTCAGTTAACAAGAATGCCATCGACTGCCCTAGATTCACAAATTCTCCCTCAAGTGCCTCTCCTGGGATGGAGGGTGCTACTCATCTCTGTCTGCTTCTGTTTGAGAGGTTTATTGGCTGAGAAGTGACAGGAATTCATGGCATGGAACTATTTTCGGTGCTTTTCAAGTTTAGCTGTGTGATGTTGGACCGTGATGGGACCGTTGTTGTCATAAAATCTTAAGTAGAAGTTATTTTTGGCTGGTAGTTAATAATGTTGCTGTGTTGTTTCTGTCTGCCGGAGAGAGAAAGATGCAAGGAAGTCGTTTCAAGCTCCGCCGCTATAATCTGTGGTGACGCCGAAGCTGGAAGAAACATGAAATCTATAAATCTTTTTGGATAAAGTACTGTAAACGCAGAGTGAATAGAGCATCAAACTGCTCTCCTAAGAGAAAGAAGCAATAAACGAGGCCATTCCTCTGCGACACACCTGCGAATCGCTGGGACTCTGAGACTGGGTCTGCATCCATGTCAAAGGGAGTATATCAGGAGCGAAAGTCGTGCATAGATCGTTAGATGTGGACTCAAACATCGATGAGGGAGTTGTTAATGATTCAGAGGTTAAAACAGTGACCGAAGACCCAACGGGACAGTTTCTGTGCACCGTGCTCCCGGAAGAATCTTTTGACATGAAGAAAGAAACATTGGAAAGTATCAATAGTAGGGCTGGGCAACTATTAAAATTTTTATTCTAATTAATCACATGATTTCCCTGATTAATCACGATTAATTGCATTTCCAAATCCAAAAATGAATCCAAAAGTAGCGTATAGCTTTTAGCATTTAGTTTTATTTTAAATGTGCTGCCATATGAATGAAAGTGCCATAACATTTGTTGTGCAAACACACTTTTAACATCAGCATCTTTCTGTAGTTTTTATGTAGAAGCCTCGCTCCACTGTCTGTTTCCTTGAATGACTTGCTGCTATCAGTTGTGTGTTTTGCCTTTAAGTGATATTTTAGACTGGAACTACTACGCTGAGAAGACAATTCAACTTGGCAGTGTTTACAGATGACTTTGGTTCTGTTGACTCCGCCGTCTGGAAGAACTTTAAAATGAAAATGGCCGAGTAAAAGTTCCGTACCCTTCTCCATGTTTGGTGGATCTGCCGATTACTTTCTTTTCCTGTTCCACAGCAGACAGTAACAGACTTTTACAAAATAAAAGCCTGTGAGCAACAGAGTTTTACAAAATAAAAGCCTGTGAGCGACAGATTTTTATTAAATAAAAGCCTGTGAGCGACAGACTTTTACAAAATAAAAGCCTGTGAGCAACAGACTTTTACAAAATAAAAGCCTGTGAGCAACAGATTTTTACAATAATAAAAGCCTGTGAGCAACAGATTTTTACAATAATAAAATAAATGATAAAACGCGCCCAGCCCTAATCAATAGATGTTTTAAATATTTATTTCACATTAAGATAAACTTTAAAGTGAGGTTAATAGATTGAGAAAATATTTCACTACCTAACTGGAGGGCTCAAGACCTCATTGTATGTAAATGTTCAGTTGTTTCAAGGTTATCTCCCCTCATTTGGTAATTTTCCTCACAAGCAGTCTGACTTCAGGCTGTTTTTTCACTCATCTTCAGTCATTGTACCTGAACATCCTCAGAGGAATGTGTTAGTTTCTTTGTGAAGCCGCTTAACTCTGACCTATGAATCATTCAGGCAGAAAAAAGGCTCCTAACTCAAGGGATGAACCAGTGTTGTGTCCACACAGAACAGACAACTGAGCCCAGAACCAGTTTTAAATTGGATCTTTTGGGACTTACTTTGCACTAACAAGGTGTTACAGTTGTACAAACGTTTTCCTTTTATGTTGTATTTCCATTTTTTTGCATATTTGAATATCGGTGTGCCCCAACATATAAAGAAAATAGGGGTGGTACATGAGTTTTACACATTGCTGCATACAGTAAATACTGCCAATAAAACACCTGTTTGTGTTATATCGATGAACACAAAGCCACATTATGTAGAATGTTTCCAAATCTCCGACTTTAATGCTCTGGATGTCACATCAGCGTCACTTTACAACATGTCTGATAAACCTCAACATAATGATGGACGACCAAGACTGTAGCTGCAGCCAAATGTTCTGTGTTGAGACCGTGACTCATCACCATGGTAACCGAGGAAGTGGATGAGATGCTTTCGCTGCTAGAAGAGGTGGCGCTCTTTAACATGTGATTACCTTCGAGGGAGGGGGGGGTACATCGACACAAAATATCTAAACATAACTGAGTTGTTTTCATGTCTGGCCCTTAGAAAAACCTGCAGGTGTATCCACATTTAAAGGGAAATGGAAAGTAAAGTCCCGTCTTCTTCTGTAACCCCTGCGGGAATGATTCTGTACCGTACAGTAAACCTGGGATCAGACAGGATAAAGCAGAGTGTTTGCTCACTGCTCCACTGATCTTGCCTGTTACTCTGCCTGACAGAGTATTTGTGTGTTTCACAGCATTAAACCATCATGCATAATTCACACATTTGTGTCGTGCACGGTTATAGCACATGCTCACAAGCGCCTGCATCATTCAAGATGTCTCATTTAAAAAAAGAAAAGGAACAGAAACATGATTTTAGAAGGCAAATAAAGGCTGTGACACAGTGTTATGGTGTGTGAGCATTTAATTCACAGCTGGAACTGTGCTGCTATGCGTCCCAGCTTGAGCCT
This sequence comes from Odontesthes bonariensis, assembly GCF_027942865.1. Lineage (NCBI taxonomy): Eukaryota > Metazoa > Chordata > Actinopteri > Atheriniformes > Atherinopsidae > Odontesthes > Odontesthes bonariensis. The sequence continues at coordinate 5,752,409 of NC_134519.1, forward strand.
TTACAGTATTTAATGCAGGATTTTCTGTGTAGCACATCATATATATACAGTATATACACAGAATAAGTGACTAAATAATAACGTGAACTCCAGATGCGCCCGTAATGTAAGGCAGGACGGGAACTCTGGTCAAAGCGCATCATCTTTCCTAAAGTCTCTATTCAGAGTTCATCCTCAAATGTGTTAACAAAACCAATATCAGTCCCTTTTTCAGCAGCAGCCGGTTCCACGATGCTGAGCATTAAAAGGAAACGAGGCTTCTTTGAAGACAACTCCGCTCAGAAACTCTCAGGTTTAACTGTCGGGCGGCGCCTCCAAACACGACTCGGAGTGACAGTTCAATCTATTTGAACTTATCATGCCCAGAGTTTCATTTCTGACACTTGAAAAAAATTACGGAAGCCCTAAACGGCCATAGATACATACATTTTATTACATCCGTTTTCTCGTGATAACGAGATAATTTTCCTCCGTTTTCAATTAATTTGAGATCTCGAATTAATTATCTTGTGGGTTATAATGGGTATAAGGTGTACCCATCTTTACCCCCCTTTCATTGAAAACTGAATAAAGTAGCCAATGAATCAAACATGGAATGTGGAGCGTTTGTGTAACAATTCAATTGTGTAACAAAACAAAGAAAATCCCGCGAGTGTGACGAGCATCTTAAAGGATAAGACCGGTTTTTTGACATTGGGCCCTTGATTTCACATTATAACATGATGTTCTACTCACCCCTGCTTGTTGTTGGTCATTTGGAGCTGTTCCGAAGATATTCGAGAGGCGTCTGGCTGCTCTCTTGAGATATTCGGCCATGAAACGGTTTCCTATGGGCAAGCTTATACAGGCACAAACTATGCTGTTTATAATTTATTAATTACTCTACACTAGCACTGATAACGTGGAGGTGCGTCGCTTAAAAAAATCCGGGTTACTGTAATTTTGATTTTTTTTTGTCGTAAAGTGGGTGTTACTGACGTCATCGTGCTACTACCACAGACAGCCCACAGACCTGCTGCCTATTTATTCATTCGGCTAAAATTCAAAATTACATTAACCCGGATTTTTTTAAGTAAGCGACGCACCTCCACGTTATCAGTGCTAGTGTACAGTAATTAATAAATTATAAACAGCATAGTTTGTGCCTGTATAAACTTGCCCATAGGAAACCGTTTCATGGCCGAATATCTCAAGAGAGCAGCCAGACGCCTCTCGAATATCTTCGGAACAGCTCCAAATGTTCAACAACAAGCAGGGGTGAGTAGAACATCATGTTATAATGTGAAATCAAGGGCCCAATGTCAAAAAAACGGTCTTATCCTTTAAAGGTAGGGTAGGAGATCCTGGATTTTGAGTCCAGCGAAGCTGCACTTTGAAAATACACAGGTAAAAAGTCCCAACCCTTTTCTTCACTTTCCCCCCGAAGCCACGCCTCTAGAGTACATGAACGAGCACGAAGGTGCACAAGCGCTGTTCTGACAGCAAGCATCGATCGTTGCCGTATTTAGTATTTAGTATATGCTAACTATACGTTTAATAATGCTAGGTGCTAGCCAAGCTGGCTCTAGTTTAGCTTCCTGCCAAGCTTCTGGACGCATAATTCGTTCACGGAGCAGGGTACGCGCAAAGGAGGGGGGGGGGGGGGGAGGAGCAGATTGCAGTTTGATAGACGGCATCAGTATCCAATCATTGTGAACGGTCCGTTCAGTATGATTGGATACTGTTTTTCCTAGATTGTACGTTCTAGAGGCCACTAAAACTTTTCATATTTGTGTCAAAACTTTTAATTAATTGGTTGCAATGGGGGTGTGAAGAGTATTTCAAGCAATATGTAAAAAAAATGTTCCAGAAAAAGATCCCCTACCCCACCTTTAAGAATGGAATCAGGTTTAACACACACCAATCAGGCCGTCTCTCATTCGGTTACCATGGAGACGGCCTGGTCCCCTCAGCTGGTCACTGATGAAGTTGACAGCAGGATCAAAAAAAGGGAGAAAAAGTGGCCTCGTAAACCATCGGTAAATGAACTCGTTATCTCGAGAAAACCATCAGAACAAAGTTTATACGTTCCACGTCCGCTCTGGGCTTCCGTTTAAATAGCATCGGATCAGAAACTGGATGAATCGAGATGGAAACTGCTGCAGAATTACTGACAAATAAAAGCCTTTCCCTTCAAGTAAAAACACCAAATGAGAGAGCGCTTTAAAGTCTTTTGAGTCGCCTCCTTCAGGTCTCTTCAGACGGACGGCCTGCGACTCCCAAAGCGCGTTATTCACGCGACGCGGATCTGCACAGACTCACGTTTTTATTACACATCTTTTTTCTTTTCTCTCTCTCCCCTTCCACATACGCTCAGTTTGTCTTATTCCTTTTGTCCTCGCTGACCCATTTGAGCACTTTCAGGTACAGCCGCGGCCCAGCGAGACTCGATGATGGTGCTCGGGGGGCTTGTTGCCTAGCAACAGGCAGCAAGCCGGCTTGTGTGGCAGCGGCGGTTTTATGTAACAGTGGGTTTGATGGTTGAATGTAGGCCGCTCGGTCTCCGGGGGGAAGTGCAGCGACACACACACACACGTTCTCCACCCTATGTCCACGCACTGGGTGGATGGCGAGCAAACAGAAAGGGCACCCAGCATGAATAACTGACAGTCCACCTCCCCGGACGGGAATCTGGGTGGACAGCCCGATCGGATGATGTCTGATGTTGATGAAATGGCTTCAGCTTCAGCTTCACATTAAAGATTTTGGAGAATTTTCTTTTTGCAAATACGGGACACAAAATTCAGTTTTGTAATAAATAACATTTTATTTCAATCCTTCATTTCTCAGTATATTTCCTGGAGGACAGAAACAGGTGCAACGAGTTATAGAAACATGTTTAAACGTGAATATAAACCCAGAATCTGAGGCAGAAGCAGAGTTAGTTCAGTTCTGAGCAGCTTTAAGGTGAATATCTGCTCTGAGCTCCTTTCTCCTCCAGCACAGCCTGAACCCTCTCAGACGAGCTTTCCGTCCTTTCTTTAAGGAGTCTTCAGGAATAGTTCTCCAGGCTTCTTGAAGGACATCCCAAAGCTCTTCTTTTGTTCCGTTCTCTGCCAACATGATCCCACACTGCTTCAGTAATGTTGAGCTCCGGGCTCTGGGGAGGATTCATCCCTCCATCAGACCTGCTGCCACTGATTTTCAGCCCACTTCTTGTGTCCTTTGGCACAGCTCAGCCTTTTCTCCCTGTTTCCCTTCCTTAAGAACGGCTTCCTGACAGCCACCCTTCCATGGAGCCCATTTCTGATGAGGCTTGGGCCAACAGCAGATGGATCAGCTGAAGGTCCAGATGCATCTCTCAGCTCCTGTGTCAGGTCTTTGCTGGATGTTTTCCTCTTTCTTAAGGACATCACTTTCAGATCCTGTTCATGTGCTGTAGATAGTTCTTTAGGCCTGACACTTCTTCTTCTGTCCTCCACTTGTCCAGTTTCCTCAAATGTTTTAAGGACACACTGCACACCATGCTGAGATATGCCAAGTTTCCAGCTAACAGCTCTTTGGGAATCACCTTGTTGCTGCAGAAATCCTGTTTTCTGTCTGTCACACTGTGTTCTCTTTGCTGTTTTTCACACATGCAGCTAAAGAAATGGGAACAAATCTTAATTCCAGTCTAAAACCCACAAAGAGCTTCTAGATTATTCATTTCTGGTGGCATAAAGCAGTTTAATCATTTAATTTATATTAATTGTTCCATAATTAGTCATTAGATTATATCTTATATTCCTTTTTAAGCTTTAAATTGAATCTTATTTACTTTTTCTTGATGTTGAATAACATATAATTCTTATTATTGTCTGTTTTTTTTCTACTTTTAGATGTGATAACATTCATTATTTTGGGATTAGGATTTTTTTTAAACTGAATTTCATATATTAATTTGACTCTTTTGGTAACTGAAAGCAGTTTTAACGTAAATGTTCAACAAAGTTGAAACTATGAAGCTGTTTTTCACAGATGCAGCTAAAGAAATGGGAACAAATGATGTGTCTCTGTGACAGGCTGCTGGGAACAAAGTGCCTAAAGATCCAGTTTAAAACGGCTTCTTTGCTAAGTTGGACCCAACACTGGTTCATCCCTTGAGTTAGGAGCCTTTTTCCTGCCTGAATGATTCTTAGGTCAGAGTTAATGGGCTTAACAGAGAAGAAATGGACTGAAAATGAGTGAAAAAGCAGAAAATGTCCAAAGAAAAACTTTGAAAGGCCTTTAAAAGATTACAAGAGAGTCTGGCTGTTTAGAAAGAAATTACGTGTGATAAAGCGTGACCTTATAATTTGATAGTTGATATGATAGTTATAAGCTTCACCAGCGGATTATTATAGCTTTAAGTGGCTTAACAAAGAAAAAATGGGCTGAAAATGAGTGAAAAAGCACCCAAAAATACGCACATCCAGCACAATTCCTATCAATTCCTAAACGTCAAGAAAGACGGTTAAATAACATTTGACAAGTTAATTTTTGCCATAAGAAAACCTGATCTGTACAATATCTAGTCTTGATGTCACATTATTGAATTGTTGCATTTTAGTCCGATGTTTGTGTCTCCAACAAGGACAAGAGTGTGAACGAGGCTTTAAGACCACGTGTGACAGCTGTCATAGGATCATTGTTAACAGTCTTTTAATACAAAGGTGATATAATGTGACATGTCTTTGTGAAACAACTTGACATTAACCAAGGAGACAGAGGCAGGGTTACAGCCCGTGTCTGTGGTGTAATGGTGAGTTTAAACAGTTCCGCGCTGCCACGTCAAAGCCCAAAGACGACAATCTGAATCGACTGCCGTCACTCGGCAGCACGCTGCCTTCAGTGTTGTTGTCCACTTTGTGTTGTGTTGCTTTTCAATCGTGTTACTGGCTTTGGGATTTGAACGGATCCTTCTTTTATCTGTATTGATACCACTCAGGAAAGGCCGCACTCTTCGTTTCTCACTATTATTAACAAGCTTTCTCTATGATTCAATACGATCTCTGTGACTACCAAGTAGAGATGGGACCAAGTCACACATGTGCAAGTCTCAAGTAATTATTTCTTGGTCAAGTCAAAGTCAAGTCACCTTATTATTGCAGTTTTACCTGCAGAATCTGATCTTAATAAAGTGAAAACACAAAGATATAAGTAACTGTCAGTAAACATCATTGGCCAATGTGTCCAACCTGTCCACCCCGTATCATATCAAGCTAACGTTAGCTAACCACCGACTAGGCTAACAGGATAATATTAGCTAATTTGACGAGCACTTACTGGTCAGAATGGATCTTCAGATGACGAACAAAGTTGGAAGTTGTCGTCTGGCTGTCTGAGATGTTGATGCCGCATGTCTTGCACTGAGCTGTTCGTCTTTTGCCGTCAAAATGCTAATTATGAAAGCCGAAGACAACGACTCTCGGTCCCGCTGACATGTTGATGCATATCTGATATGAGTTTATTCTCTCCAATAAACACTAAGGTATGTAGAGAGGGCATGGCTGATGGACAGGGTAGGGATCCAATCATGACGCCATTCTCAGCCTGCGCTCCAACAAGGTAATCCATATTATTTTTTAAATTAATTTATTCATTTTATATTCAAACTGAAAACATGAACTGAATAACACTCAAGTCATCGTGTCTCAAGTCAAGTCAAGTGCCGAGTCTTTAACTTCCAAGTCCGAGTCGAGTCTCAAGTCTTTATTTTATTTGTCAAGTCAAGTCACAAGTCATCAAAACAGCGACTCGAGTCCCCATCTCAGCTACCGAGACCCGAGAACTAGGGATGCAGCGATACCACTTTTTTTCAAACCGATACGATACAGAAGTCGAATCTATTCCTTGCTTCTATGAGAAGGCCTGCTGCACCACGACTCGTCACGTGTTAATATCGGGTCATGTTGTCCAACAGTTTGTCGTGTAATGATGCCGGCTCGGCACCAAATGACCGAACTGACCCAGAAGGTCAGGAGGCGGTTTGAATGCTGTGTTTGCAAACAGAAAAGTGTGGCTCTGTCAGCTTTTATGACTCATTCATGCTCATCACTGATGTCACTTCAGTGTTATTACACAACCAGTCATCTATCAGCCTTGGTATGATTACACATAGATGTTCGGCTAAGAAAGGGAAGGTTTTATTCCTTCTCTCTAAGAAAAATAAGCTTTGATCTGGTAAATCTGGAAAAGTGGATGTCATGATGATTTTAAGACTTTTTTTCTTTGGTTTTAATTAGGCTGGGCGAGTTAACTCGTTATTATCGCCTTAACTCGCTAATTATTTAACGCCGATAAATATTTTATCGCGCATTAACTCAGTTTCTTTTTCTTTTTTCTTATTATCTTTGGGGCTTTTGTGCCTTTTAATGGATAGGAAAGTTCAGAGAGACAGGAAGCAGGGGGCAGAGAGAGGGGGAACAACATGCAGCACAGGGCCGTCCAATGCGGGACTCGCCAGCTGCAGCGAGGACTATAGCCTCTGTACATGGGGCGTCTGCTCAACCCACTACGCCACGGACCCCCCCCTGTTTTATGATTTATTTTATTATTGTAAAAGTCTGCTGCTCACAGGCTTTTATTTTGTAAAAGTCTGTTGCTGTCTGCTGTGGAACAGGAAAAGAAAGTAATCGGCGGATCCACCAAACATGGAGAAGGGTACGGAACTTTTACTCGGCCATTTTCATGTTAAAGTTCTTCCAGACGGCGGAGTCGACAGAACCAAAGTCATCTGTAAACACTGCCAAGTTGAATTGTCTTCTCAGCGTAGTAGTTCCAGTCTAAAATATCACTTAAAGGCAAAACACACAACTGATAGCAGCAAGTCATTCAAGGAAACAGACAGTGGAGCGAGGCTTCTACATAAAAACTACAGAAAGATGCTGATGTTAAAAGTGTGTTTGCACAACAAATGTTATGGCACTTTCATTCATATGGCAGCACATTTAAAATAAAACTAAATGCTAAAAGCTATACGCTACTTTTGGATTCATTTTTGGATTTTGCGTACAAATGCGATTAATCGTGATTAATCAGGGAAATCATGAGATTAATTAGATTAAACATTTTAATCGCTGCCCAGCCCTAGTTTTAATTTGATTTAAGTGTTTTGATTTGCTCTCTGCTCTGTGTTCTTGTTGTTTGTACCAGTCTGTCCTCTTGTTTATGTTTCGTCATTACCCCTAGATGTCCTCGGCTGCCTCGGCCTTCTCCCCTGGACTCCTCCACACTCACCTGAAGTCAGTGAGCATCAGCTGCCGTCACTTCTCCCATCGGTCCGCTCCGTATTTAAGCTCCTGGCTGTTACTTCAGTCCCGTTCGTTTGCTTTTTCTGCTTGTTTTATTGTCGAATCTTTCATGGTTTCCGGGCTCAGTGGTGTTTAGTTTCTCATAATAAAGACCCTAATTATCATCTGTTGCCCTTTGGTTCCTCCTTTATCGTTCACCACTGACATCGGGAGAGTTTTCTTTGCTTTTTGGTCGACTCTGCGGCCATGTTTGACTCGCATGTTGCACAACTGAAATGAAACATTAGGAGCTGCATGGTACAGAGAGAGATGAGTCGACCCATCTGTATGTCAGACGCTCATTTCTGTGCATTTGACACTAAGATGATGAATATTTGATTTCCATTTTCCGTACACGAGCGTCTGCTATTGCTTAATCAAGGCTGTGCACGTGCACGTTTGTGTGCTTTCCCACCTCTGGTCGCAGCTGGTTTTGTGCTTTTAGATTAGTGTTGAGCTGTGCATGTGTGTCCTTTTCTCTTCTCCCTCCGCCTGCTGGCCCAGATGGCGGTCGACTCTTTGTGGTCAACTGAGTCGCGGCGCGGCGGGGAAGGAGCCGGTTGCCATGGTGAAAGTGACGTCCACTTCACATTTGGTTAATTTGACCAGAGTAGTAGTGATTTTGATCAGCTGATGCAGGGAAGCTGCTCTGACCTAAACAAACTCGGTTGTCTCCTGTTTTTACGAACATTTCGCCTCTGATGGCGGCGTGTATTGCTGCTGTTGTCGTGGATAAACGGCTGTCTCTGAGGTAATCTGAGCTCAGCTGTGATACCACAGGCTCTGAGTCTGTGATGTTGGTGAAGTGACACATTACACGAGTCCGTGAGCTGTGGCAGCGGCTCAATGATGCTGCACAGTTGGCATTATTTAAGATTATCATTTTTATTCTGACTCATCATTGAATAAAAAAGTTATTGAGCTGCTCTTAGTTTGGTCTACAGTGTTCATCTTTTCAGCGTTTTGAGTGATTTTACTTTATCTTAATGTGCACAGAGCACGTCTGGAGCAAAGCGATACGGTACGAGGAGCAAAAGAAAGCTGCACTCTCAGCCCACTCAGATTCACTCTCACCGCTGTTCAGGTGCCATCTTGCATCTTGCAGACATTTCCTAAAGGAGATGCTCAGAAAAAGGCAAAGTCGATACATTTTTGTGCTGAAATTGTTGTTCTCTGAAGTACAGACGTGTACAAAATGTATTTTTTCCTCTCTAAGACTTCATATATGAAGACTAGTGCTGGGCGAGTTAACTCGTTGATTATTTAACGCAGATAAATATTTAATTGCGCATTAACGCAGGTTTTATTTATTTATTTTAAATTTTATGTAAAAAAACAAAACAAAAAAATTTCTTTTTTGTGCCTTTAATGCATAAGAAAGTTCAGAGACAGGAAGCAGGGGGGCAGAGAGAGGGGGAACAACACGCAGCACAGGGCCGTCCGATGCGGGACTCGAACCGCGAGCTCGCCAGCTGCAGCGAGGACTATAGCCTCTGTACATGGGGCGCCTGCTCAGCCCACTACGCCCACTACGCCAGGGACCACCCCTGTTTTATTTTGTAAAAGTCTGTCGCTCACAGGCTTTTATTTTGTAAAAGTCTGTTGCTGTCTGCTGCGGAACCGGAAAAGAAAGTAATCGGCGGATCCACCAAACATGGAGAAGGGTACGGAACTTTTACTCGGCCATTTTCATGTTAAAGTTCTTCCAGACGGCGGAGTCGACAGAACCAAAGTCATCTGTAAACACTGCCAAGTTGAATTGTCTTCTCAGCGTAGTAGTTCCAGTCTAAAATATCACTTAAAGGCAAAACACACAACTGATAGCAGCAAGTCATTCAAGGAAACAGACAGTGGAGCGAGGCTTCTACATAAAAACTACAGAAAGATGCTGATGTTAAAAGTGTGTTTGCACAACAAATGTTATGGCACTTTCATTCATATGGCAGCACATTTCAAATAAAACTAAATGCTAAAGGCTATACACTACTTTTGGATTCTGCGTACAAATGCGATTAATCGTGATTAATCAAGGAAATCATGTGATTAATTAGATTAAACATTTTAATCGTTGCCCAGCCCTAATGAAGACATAAGAAATATATCGTCTGGTTCTAAACTGCCTCAATGCAGCTGGTCCAGGTTTAAGTCTCAGCCTGAGGCCCTTTCCTGTCCTACTCTCCAGTAAAGGTTGCACCCAAAAACATCAGGTAAGAACAACCTCTGGGAGCAAATCACACCGTGTTAGTATTCAACAGAAATATCAAAACGTTTGAAGGATATGCGACCTCTAGTGGCTGAAGGAAGAACTCCTTGTAAATTGTAAAAATAAGAGTGAATGAAGGTAACAGCCATGTTGTAAAAAGGATGTATTTTTGTCAGATTTCTGTCCAAAAACAGGAAATAATTGCTGTATTCTTGACTGAATTTAATTCAAAAGGGACCCCTGGTGTCACAGCAACACAAAACGTAGTCTGTTATGTGGTAAAAATGCTGAAACGGACAATGAATTAAACACGGCGAGGCTCAACCGTGATCTCGTGGTCATTTTCAGGCCTAAACCTAAGCAGGAAATCGTGAGTAGAACCCGATCCGTTCAGGCCCACAGACCCAGTTCATTTATAGCTGCTTAATATTAATGGAAAAATTACTCCAAAACATAACCGACAAAAATATTATTGAAATAAATGTTACGGTTCCTGGATGATACTGATAAATTACAGCAGCTTAAAACAGAAAAATAGTCATTTAAAGACGTATTGGTGCGTGTCTGCATGAAAAGACTTTATCTGGAAGCAGGATTGTACTTCCTGCTGTTGCTGATTAACTTCCTGTTGTGACCGCAGCTGTTTAAACTGCTTATGTTAAGAGGAACGATACAGTAAAAACAACAAGAATGTGACAAATTGCACGTGTCTGAATCTCAACTGGCAGCCTCCCGTTCTGAAAGTGGTGCACAGCTGGCAGGGTAACTGTTGCCGTGACGATGTATCCTGCTAAAGTGGCGGCTTTGAAAGGAGGTAAAAAGATAAACCAGGCTTCCACCAGGACATTTAAAAAAAAAAAAAAATAATGCAATGTGTGGATGCACAGAAAGGGCGACTAATGCGTAAGTTATGAAAAATTCAGTTTCCACAGTGTTCATTATTGAAATGTATGAATTATGCACTAATGAGTCCTTTACACCCATTGTTTGGTGCCTAAAATGTGTTATCATTAGTCTTTGTTATCGTTAGTCTTTGTTATCTTTAGTCTTTGTTATCGTTAGTCTTTGTTATCGTTAGTCTTTGTTATCTTTAGTCTTTGTTATCGTTAGTCTTTGTTATCGTTAGTCTTTGTTATCGTTAGTCTTTGTTATCGTTAGTCTTTGTTATCGTTAGTCTCTGTTATCGTTAGTCTTTGTTATCTTAAGTCTTTATCGTTAGTCTTTGTTATCTTTAGTCTTTGTTATCGTTAGTCTTTGTTATCGTTAGTCTTTGTTATCTTTAGTCTTTGTTATCGTTAGTCTTTGTTATCGTTAGTCTCTGTTATCGTTAGTCTTTGTTACCGTTAGTCTCTGTTATCGTTAGTCTTTGTTATCGTTAGTCTTTGTTATCGTTAGTCTTTGTTATCTTTAGTCTTTGTTACCATTAGTCTCTGTTATCGTTAGTCTTTGTTATCGTTAGTCTTTGTTATCGTTAGTCTTTGTTATCGTTAGTCTCTGTTATCGTTAGTCTTTGTTATCTTTAGTCTTTGTTATCGTTAGTCTTTGTTATCGTTAGTCTTTGTTATCGTTAGTCTTTGTCATCGTTAGTCTTTGTTATCGTTAGTCTTTGTTATCTTTAGTCTTTGTTATCGTTAGTCTTTGTTATCTTTAGTCTTTGTTATCTTTAGTCTTGGTTTGTCGTTAGTCTTTGTAATCTTTAGTCTTTGTTATCGTTATCTTTGTTATCGTTAGTCTTTGTTATCTTTAGTCTTTGTTATCTTTAGTCTTTGTTATCGTTAGTCTTTGTTATCTTTAGTCTTTGTTATCGTTAGCCTTTGTTATCTTTAGTCTTTGTTATCTTTAGTCTTTGTTATCTTTAGTCTTTGTTATCTTTAGTCTTTGTTATTGTTAGTCTTTGTTATCGTTAGTCTTTGTTATCGTTAGTCTTTGTTATCTTTAGTCTTTGTTATCGTTAGTCTTTGTTATCTTAAGTCTTTGTTATCTTTAGTCTTTGTTATCGTTAGTCTTTGTTATCTTTAGTCTTTGTTATCTTTAGTCTTTGTTATCGTTAGTCTTTGTTATCTTCAGTCTTTGTTATCGTTAGTCTTTGTTATCTTTAGTCTTTGTTATCGTTAGTCTTTGTTATCTTTAGTCTTTGTTATTGTTAGTCTTTGTTATCTTAAGTCTTTGTTATCGTTAGTCTTTGTTATCTTTAGTCTTTGTTATTGTTAGTCTTTGTTATCTTAAGTCTTTGTTATCTTTAGTCTTTGTTATCTTTAGTCTTGGTTTGTCGTTAGTCTTTGTAATCTTTAGTCTTTGTTATCGTTAGTCTTTGTTATCGTTAGTCTTTGTTATCGTTATCTTTGTTATCGTTAGTCTTTGTTATCTTTAGTCTTTGTTATCTTTAGTCTTTGTTATCGTTAGTCTTTGTTATCTTTAGTCTTTGTTATTGTTAGTCTTTGTTATCGTTAGTCTTTGTTATCTTTAGTCTTTGTTATCGTTAGTCTTTGTTATCGTTAGTCTTTGTTATCGTTAGTCTTTGTTATCTTTAGTCTTTGTTATCGTTAGTCTTTGTTATCGTTAGTCTTTGTTATCTTTAGTCTTTGTTATCGTTAGTCTTTGTTATCGTTAGTCTTTGTTATCGTTAGTCTTTGTTATCTTTAGTCTTTGTTATCTTTAGTCTTTGTTATCTTTAGTCTTTGTTATCGTTAGTCTTTGTTATCTTTAGTCTCTGTTATCGTTGGTCTTTGTTATCGTTGGTCTTTGTTATCGTTAGTCTTTGTTATCTTTAGTCTTTGTTATCATTAGTCTTTGCTATCATTAGTCTTTGTTATCTTTAGTCTTTGTTATCGTTAGTCTTTGTTATCTTAAGTCTTTATCGTTAGTCTTTGTTATCTTAAGTCTTTGTTATTTTAGTCTTTGTTATCGTTAGTCTCTGTTATCGTTAGTCTTTGCTATCATTAGTCTTTGTTATATTTTGGCTTTTTTTTATCTTAAGTCTTTGTCATCTTTAGTCTTGGTTTGTCGTTAGTCTTTGTAATCTTTAGTCTTTGTTATCGTTAGTCTTTGTTATCGTTAGTCTTTGTTATCGTTAGTCTTTGTCATCGTTTGTCTCTGTTATCGTTAGTCTTTGTTATCGTTAGTCTTTGTTATCTTTAGGCTTTGTCATCGTTAGTCTTTGTTATCTTTAGGCTTTGTTATCTTTAGTCTTTGTTATCGTTATCTTTGTTATCGTTAGTCTTTGATATCGTTGGTCTTTGTTATCTTTAGTCTTTGATATCGTTAGTCTTTGTTATCGTTATCTTTGTTATCGTTAGTCTTTGTTATCGTTAGTCTTTGTTATCGTTAGTCTTTGTTATCTTTAGTCTTTGTTATCGTTAGTCTTTGTTATCGTTAGTCTTTGTTATCTTTAGTCTTTGTTATCGTTAGTCTTTGTTATCGTTAGTCTCTGTTATCGTTAGTCTCTGTTATCGTTGGTCTTTGTTATCTTTAGTCTTTGTTACGTTAGTCTTTGTAATCTGTAGTCTTTGTCATCAGTAGTCTTTGTTATCTTTAGTCTTTGTTATCTTTAGTCTTTTTTATCTTTAGTCTTTGTTATCGTTAGTCTTTGTTATCGTTAGTCTTTGTTATCGTTAGTCTTGGTTATCGTTAGTCTTTGTTATCTTTAGTCTTTGTTATCTTTAGTCTTTGTTATCGTTAGTCTTTGTTATCTTTAGTCTCTGTTATCGTTAGTCTTTGTTATCTTAAGTCTTTATCGTTAGTCTTTGTTATCGTTAGTCTTTGTTATCTTTAGTCTTTGTTATCGTTAGTCTTTGTTATCTTTAGGCTCTGTTATCGTTAGTCTCTGTTATCTTAAGTCTTTATCGTTAGTCTTTGTTATCGTTAGTCTTTGTTATCGTTTGTCTTTGTTATCTTTAGTCTCTGTTATCGTTAGTCTTTGTTATCTTAAGTCTTTATCGTTAGTCTTTGTTATCATTAGTCTTTGTTATCTTTAGTCTTTGTTATCGTTTGTCTTTGTTATCTTTAGTCTCTGTTATCGTTAGTCTTTGTTATCTTAAGTCTTTATCGTTAGTCTTTGTTATCTTTAGTCTTTGTTATCGTTAGTCTTTGTTATCTTTAGTCTTTGTTATCATTAGTCTTTGTTATCGTTAGTCTTTGTTATCGTTAGTCTTTGTTATCTTTAGTCTTTGTTATCTTTAGTCTTTGTTATCATTAGTCTTTGTTATCGTTAGTCTTTGTTATCGTTAGTCTTTGTTATCGTTAGTCTTTGTTATCTTTAGTCTTTGTTATCGTTAGTCTTTGTAATCTTTAGTCTTTGTTATCGTTAGTCTTTGTTATCGTTAGTCTTTGTTATCTTTAGTCTTTGTTAGCTTTAGTCTTTGTTATCGTTAGTCTTTGTTATCGTTAGTCTTTGTTATCTTTAGTCTTTGTTATCTTTAGTCTTTGTTATCGTTAGTCTTTGTTATCGTTAGTCTTTGTTATCGTTAGTCTTTGTTATCTTTAGTCTTTGTTATCTTTAGTCTTTGTTATCGTTAGTCTTTGTTATCGTTAGTCTTTGTTATCTTTAGTCTTTGTTATCGTTAGTCTTTGTAATCTTTAGTCTTTGTTATCGTTAGTCTTTGTTATCGTTAGTCTTTGTTATCTTTAGTCTTTGTTATCGTTAGTCTTTGTTATCGTTAGTCTTTGTTATCTTTAGTCTTTGTTATCGTTAGTCTTTGTTATCGTTAGTCTTTGTTATCTTTAGTCGTTGTTATCGTTAGTCTTTGTTATCGTTAGTCTCTGTATCGTTAGTCTCTGTTATCTTTTGTCTTTGTTATCGTTAGTCTTTGTTATCTTTTGTCTTTGTGGTTGTTTCGAGTTTCTGTGACATAATTTTGACTCTTTTTGTAGTTGCTGTTGAATTATTGAGGCCCATTTTGAGTCATGTTGACCCCTTGTAATTCTGAGTCTTTTCGTAGTTTTTGGTACTCTTACTGTTTGAGTCAGTACCTGTGGTATATATGGAGAAGTTTGCTAGTTGTTTTGAGCCATTTTTTAACCCCTTTGAGTTGTTTAGAATCTGAATATTTTTAACTGATTTTCAGTCTCATGTTGTCTGTGTTTCTGTCTGCTGATGGTAAGTTGGACTCCTTTGTAGTCTTTATTTTTCTGTTATATCCTCATTGTGTCTGACAAGAAATGCTACTTCAAATGAAGGATCTGAACCAGGGACCCTCTGGCTCCTCCAGTAAACCTTTCAGAGACAACAGGGCCTTGGGTGGGAGGAGACTGGGTGGAAGTAACGCAGCCGTGAAGGTCATCATCTTCAGAGGAATCACCTCCAACATTTAAAGTTATGTTTTAGTTAACTGAATCCTAGCTTTGGTCGGGCTTTAGGGGGTTGTTTCTGTTGGTTTCACAGCTTACTGATAGCTCCACACCTGTGTTTGGTTTGTCATTACTTCCCTCAGCACTGTTTCTGCTTTGGTTCCTTTGTTTATTGCCAGATCCTCATCGCGGTCATGTTCAGTCATCGTCAACTCCTGGTGATTTCTCCTGTTTTGCGTTCTCAGTTGGATTTCTGTGTTTCTTACATCACTTCTGGGCAGTTTTTTATGGATTACCTGCCCATCACTGCTTTCGCTTTGTTCCTTTGATGAATCTTCTTTTTTCTTCCACACTCAGTGGGGTCACATGGCACTGAAAGGATCGGATTAAGGGCTAAATTACAATCTGAATGAGTTATTAGGTTCATGTAGACACTTTAGATCGGGTTCCTTGCAGTCGGATTTAAGGCCTCGGTATGCTTCTCCGTCAATCCGACTCCGTGGTCACGCAGAGGCTATTAAACCTTTCAAAGTTCTCCATCGGGATGTCGGATACCAAAGGCAGTTCACCTCCCGATCAGTAGGCAGCGCTACGTTAGACGACCCAATCTCTTGACGTCTATGGTGAAAGTGGTTGATTGATGGTTCACCTTCCGGCTCCGTTCCACTCCTCACAGTGAACGATGGCGACCGAGAGAGAAAGACTGTTGTTGGAGTTGGAGCTTGTTGATGTTGAAATGCAAATCATTTTGACCAAATGTTGACCGGCACACAGTAAACGCTTTCAGAAATGGCGGTGTTGTTGTTCTGAGAGGAAGGAGCTAAACCGGGAAAGTGATTCTGGAAATGATGTTGTTAGCCGACCAATCACAACCCTTGTGGTCTCCGCGAGTCTCCGTCTCCGTCTCCTCCGTTGGCCGACGCGCGCAAGCGACGGAGAGCGTCTCCGGGAGGGTCTCCGTCGCTCTCCGTCGCCTTTCCCGGACGACTGTAAATCAGGCTTTAGGGTTAGAAAAGATGAAGTGGGAAAGGTTTTAAGAAAGAAAGATAATGCTATGGAGAAGAAGGACTTTAGGGTTAGGGCTAACATTGTTAGGGTTAGGGAAATTGTTGAATGTCTATGGGTAATAACCAAATTACAGCTATTTTGAGTGAGACATAAAAAGCCTCGTTGCATCATCTTATGGGGCTGTATGCCGGTTAAAGGTCAGTACGGCTGGTTATTAATTAGAAATGCATGCTCCAGATGTTTTCCCGGGGTCGTGACCCAGAAGTCAAAGGAGACGATATTCCTGTTGTTGTCGCCGTCAGAAAGAAACAAACAACGCGATGGAGAATGCTCCGTTGGGCATCGAGTTTGTGCAACAAGCAGCTCATCACAGACTAAATGTAGAGGGACGTAGCTTCATCTGGCTCTGCGTTCTCCATCTTTCTCCAATGCCTGAGTTTGTTGTTGTTGTTGTTGGTGGTGAAGAGGTCAACAGGAAGTGGCTCTATTAGCAACAGTTGGAATGGGTACAGCGCCACCTATCATACCGGGGTATGACACGCTTTGTGCCTCTGATCCCATTCATTCACCGCCATATATCCAAGGAGAATTACCCATTAATAACTCATTCTTATTGTAATTTAGCCAATAATCCGATCCTTTCAGTGCCATGTGACCCCACTGAGTGTAATGGATGGGGATGTGTTGTAGATGCTCATATTGTCATGATCCATGTTATTTTGTGTGTTTTTCTGGTTTGTCTGTTTAGTTTTCTTAAGTCTAGCCTTCCCATTTCCTCACCTTTCCTCAGCTCCACTCCCTGCACCCGTATCAATCATCCTGTTTCCATTCACTAATCACTCTCCCCACAGTATTTAGTCTCCCAGTTCCTTTCAGTCTTCGTGAGATCCTCCGTCAAACTGTTCCGTCCTACTTCCCACCTATCATACATGACACGCTTTGTGCCTTTTATTCCATTCATTCACCGCCATATATCCAAGAAGAATTACCCTTGCTCAAATAAGGAGCATAACCCAACTATAGCTATAATCCAATTAATCTCACCATGTAGTCCCGCTGATTTACAGCTGCTTTCAGATCACCTTTGGTGGCATAAACTTGTTTTCAGTTGTGAACAGACCCACATCCACACACATGCTTCAGGCTCAACATGCCCATGTCACCATAGCAACTCCATTCTCCACTTCTCCGGCTCTTCCCCCCGTTGTTTCCTCCTCCTTCATCTCTAACAGAAAATCCATACAGAGGAGCGAAACGGGAGGAACGATCGATTCCTCCTGGACACACGGCATTTGCGTTTGTCACTGTCGCGGTGACCAGATGCTCCGAGTCATTTCGGTTTGATCCCCGGATTTATTCGTCCGTGATGTCTCTGTTGGGAACGCCCATCCGAGGCAAAAAGAAAGAGTGGGAGGCAATGCAAGGCTGCGACGTGCAACAAAACCCAACACTTAAGCAACTTGTACCCCATAGTTTGATCTGCCCATACTTGACATGCATTAGTTATAACAGTAACAGTAACTAACCAATTGTGCTTTGTTTATTCTTATAGAACCTTCACTCCCATCATGCATCAGCATCTCCTGCACACATGCTTCACTAGAGGGTTATTTCCTTCCATTTTCAGATATGTGCCCACAGATATAAAGAATGATACATGAGAAGATGGAAGGCCACACACGGCAGCTGAGAAACGACACATCTTTTAAAAGAAACAACAACAGATGACAGATCACTTTCACTCTCGGTATATAAAGAAGATGAGTTGGTGCACTGCATGTTTACTGATTAAAAAAGAAAAACAAACAGTTTCCTTACAGTTTGATGGGAAATCTGAACAAATCATTGGGTTTCTGTTCCCCCACTCAGTCCTAAAGTTCCTCAAATGTAAGCAAAAAAAAAGAAGTAGACAAACGTCAATGTTAAACTAGCCTGAAACCACAGAAGTGACACCGGTTTTTATTTGCTTTTCTGGCTGAGAACAGTCCCAGTCGGAGCCTGATTGGTGGTCTTCTGCCACCAAGTGGACGTTCTTACAAACTGCAACATGGATGCAATCGGTTACCAAGGAAACATCCTATTATAATTACACACACACACACGTGAGACCAGATGGAAAACTAACCACCAACCAGCAAAGTTAACGACTTTTACAACCCAATCAAGGTTTCCACATTTAGATCGAGTAATGGTCACCAAAGAACAGCTCTACAGCCGCGCCGGCTGATGTCGATGCTTTATGTTTGGAAAGCGTCGGTCTTTCAGCTGAACGATCGGCTCGGATGCAGATAATCAGCCATCAGTTCAGCTCAGTCAGACTCCAGATGGTTTGGGATCGTCCAGCAGGTGTCTGGATTCATCCCCAGCTTCTTCTCGTCATGCCTGTCCAAGAAAGTGATTCATCAAAACCTTCATCTGGTCATGGAAGCGAAATAAGATGTTTTTAAACTAAATGATTAATGTAAAATCTAATCTAAACCTGTAGATTAACCTCCAACAGTGGCTCTAAACCAATTTTTCCCCATTTTAAAAAAAGGCTTAACGATTTCTAATCAATGTGTTCACTGCAGTTTTTATCAAACATGTAATCAAACATGAAAAATTTTGCATTTTTAGGGAACTACTCATAATAATCTACATTTTGTGTGTTCATGGTGGTGAAGAAATCAGCACCATTGTACCAGCGCATCTATATTTTTCTCATTTAATAATTTTAATTTAATATAAATGACTCAATAAATACTAAATAATGTCAATAATTATCTGTAAAAAACAATCTTCTGTGGTTATCCGTAATCAGAACAGCTGTGAAACTGACAAAAGGAAACCAGACACGTGGCTTATATAAAAAATTAGACCCCTTTTTTATTGTGTTCTCATATATAAAAGAAATACAAAAAAGAAAGATTGACACCGGGCGAGGGTCAGAGCGGGACGGGGTTTCAGGGTCGGGGGTTGAGGACGGGTCTGCGGCCAGGCGACGTGAAAAGAGGAAACGACGGGAGGAACATGGGACAGTCCGAGGCGGCCGGCCGAACAGAGAAGGAGGAAGGATGAAAACAACGCAGTCCCTCCCTCCCTCCATTCACCATCACCACCTCCAAAGTGGAGTTTCAGTTCCACAAACGTCCACGGAAAGCAGAACCTTTCACGAGGAAAGAACGAATCTCACTGGTTGAGTTAAACCACAGTAGAAGGAGCAAAAGAACCAAACTGCTCTGGTTGTTGGATCCTAACCAGTTAAAACCAAACCCAGCTTCTCTTGCTCTATGATTCAGTGTCTCTCGAACTAGCTGAACAATTAGGAAAGTCCTGCATATTTGCTGGCGGTCAGATGTGTAAATGCAGCTGTTTTTGTCATAACTTTGCATGACAGGAAACCTTTATATAAAGCTCTGAATGGTCCAGGACCAGAATGCATCAGTGACCTCCTGACCCAGTATGAACCTTCCAGACCCCTCAGCTCATCTGGATCCGGCCTTCCATCAGTTCCCAGTCAGAACCAGATGTGGAGAAGCTGCATTCAGCTTCTATGCTCCACACGTCTGGAACAAACTCCCAGAATGCCTCAGATCAGCTGAAACACTCAGTGTGTTTAAGACACACCTATTTTCAGCTGAATAAAGCTCCAAATCTGAAGTTCGAGTTTCAAAACTTAATCACATTTTATCTACTGATTTTATCTATTGTTCTTATTTCTTTCTTTTTTGTTTAAAATTTAAATCGTGCTTTTTAATGTCTCTGTAAAGCACTTTGAATCGCCTTGTAGTTGAATTGCGCCGTACAGATAAACCTTATGTTTTGCTGGATAGAGAATGTGAAGCTACGTCACGCCGTGTTGCGTCCTGAGACGTTGGCGCCATCTCCTGAAGAATTCTCCCCTTTACCGCTGTTTCAGACCATCGTTGCCTTGTTAGATTTAGTCTTTTTTTGGCGAAGAAAAGAGATGGAGACAGAAAACAGGAACCAGAAGACGGACTTTACGGGGGGGAGTAAGTGAATCATGCAGCTGAATGGAAGATAAATAAGCCAGAAATCGGCTGAAATCTTCCTTTTGTTTTGGCTAATTCATCAAATAAACTTCCAAATACATTCAGTGGTCTTTTAATGCCTTGTGTAGATATTGAACATGTATTTTAATATTGATATATAAAGTTTTCTTTTCTTTTTTTTTTACTTCACAATTTGGTTATGGTGGTTAGAAATGATTTTAGAGCGTGGAACCTACAGTTTGAGCATAGAAGCAGAATTCGGGGTCTGTACATACAAAAGAGCCTCTCAGCAAGTGAGAATACAATATAGTGTCCAAACAGAGCAACACATGACATTAACTTCACATTCTCTATGGACAGAGCCTTTTAGCATCTCAGGGAAGCTTGTTGGAGCCCAACATGGCGGCTGTGGCTTCGAAGCCGAATTCCAGATGAAGCTGTTTTCCTTCTATGAATCCATTAATACGTGTTCACCTGCAGTGAATGCATCACTAATAAGATGCTGTTTGTTTGTTTGTGTCTTTCTTTTTTTCAAAGCCCAGCATCATCTGACAGATGACACCCCCCCCTATCCATCCATCCAATAATAGCAACTCAAAAATCTGACAAACTCTGATAAATTTGTCCTAAAAGCTTAATATGGCAACTAGAACTCTTTTAGATCCTGTACTCGAGCTGCAGTTCCTACTGTTCGGTGGGACTTCCAGTTATTTAAACTCCTGCGTGGACCCACCTGAGCATCCCGTGTGTTGTTTGGATTGCCATCATTAGCAGGTTGCTCACCCACCTGGCCACCATGTTGTTGGATGTTTTGATCACATGAATCGTTGGGTGACTGTGGAGGAAACTAACCCAGAATGGCTGCATTTTAAGGGTTTTTCTAGTTCGCTTTGGTATTCTTGCTATTTGTTGAACGTAGAACGAAGACTTTAGCTGAATTCATTCTGATGGTGGGCATCACTCTTTCAGTCTGGGTTGGATTTAGGTCTAAACTGTGACCAGACCACTCCAAGACGTGAACGTGTTTTTCTTTAAACCACTCCTGATGTAGACCAACCACCGTGCTTCACTTGAGGCTAAAGGTTCCTCGATGACCACAAAGGTCAGCTTTGAACTTATTTGGCTGTTATTCTTAAGGCAAAGTATTTTTGTTTCTGAGAAAGTTTTTGGGCCTGAAGTGCACTCCAGCCACACACAATATTGGGCCTCATGCAACAACCATTGCATACGCACAGATTTGTTCTTAAATCGGGTGTACGAGTGACTTAAGAGAATTTGCGCATCTTTTCGTATTTTACGTTTTCTTTCAGGTACGAACAGAATTTACGAGTGATCCAGACCTGTCGTAGGAGTTTCGTAAAATAGTCCGCTGTTATTCCAAGTTTGCTTGACTAATGGATTGTATATTTAATTACTTTGAAGCAAACATAAATATATACATTATACCCCATAATTATGCTGACATTATTCTGTTTGACTTAAATTGTGCACTAATTGAATTTGACTCTGTAAATAACAAGGTCAATGGGAAGCGTAACCAGCGGCTCACTTGCTACTTTTAGATGCCTTAGCGCGTCAGGCTCTTGGAAGAGAGCGTGTGTTCCGAGACCGTGTAGACAGACGAATGGCTGACATTGCGATTTAATTTAGATTGCCAAGGAATGTGCTGCTGCAAATATGCAGCTTGCTAGAGCCACAAATCCAGAGAGAAACATGCCGATCAAACCCAATTCCACCGAGCAATAGACTGCACACATCAAAGCACTCGTGCTGCTGTGGCGCTGAAGGCCAGGTGGGTGCGTCTCTATACAGCGGGGGGGACAAACTGCTCTATAGCCCAGAGAAGGCATGCCAGATTTGCACAATATTACCCTGAACGAGGGTCTCTACCTGAACCAGCCCAGGCAGAGCAGAAGGTGTGGTGCCAGGAGACCCCCCTCATGGACCGCCCCATCAAAGAGCCATCATGATGAGGCAACAACTGATTGCACGGCTTTAGTTGCAGTCATCGAGCGCCTGGCCATGGCGAGACTTTTTTTTTTTTTTTTTTTTTTTTTAAGCTATTTTCATATCAAACCATTTCTTCTTTATTTTGGTGACATTACGAACTACAGGTGACAATAAACAGCACTCGTAATTGCTTCCCATTTCTTCGCTTTAGCAGATCCTGTAATTCCACTGCTGACACTGCTAAAAATGACAGATTTTCCTTTTTGGATCTCTGAAAGCCGAACTTCAATCTCAGAACCCGTAAAGTTGTTCTTTATGCGCCTTGATGCCGTTTTCATGACTCAACACTTCCTGGCACAGGAGAGAGGAAGCACAACCTTATATGGTATAATGTTGGGCGTGGAGTATGCAAATCTACTATCCTCGTGCCCTTAAATACGCACGGGTGACATTCATCATTTACGCAGGTCGTTTACGCACTTTTTCCCAAGTTAAGAGCGTTTGTTGAATCTGACGTGACGTGTTCGTACGAAAAAAGTGAGAGAAATTTAGAATAAAAACATGAAAATGTTCTTGCATGAGGCCCAATGTCTAAATCTGCACATCCTTTAGAACTAAAGAAAGCTCTTGGATTAGAAATGACTCGTCTTTAAGAACCATAAAGAAGTCTAGTTGCCTTTTCTTCAAGCGTAAGGGGGTTGCAACGACCTGAAAGGCTGCACAGATACAACATTGTTATGTCTTGATGACGACTTTTTTGTGCAGCTGGTGGATAGTTTTCTTCCTTTCCTCATTATGCATCAACCCACCTCATAGACCTGACTCATCTATGTGCAATATGGATGCTGGGATCAACAACAGATGCCATCCATGCACGAGTATTTGGGGGCGTTACCTGCTGCCACCATGTAATTGGTATAGAAGGAATGTTTCGCACAGCTTTTTGAGAAACGGGTCCAACATGTTTAGGATAAGTGTAACACCTGGAGGATGATTTAATTTTGCCCAAACAAACAGTGTAAATAAGATGAAGCTAAACAACCCAGCAGCCCTTGTTTTCTGCTTTTTGGAAGCATGCTTTAAAGAACAATCTTCTTTCATTTCATCCACTGAGGTTTTAACTCAACCACTGGGACTATTTCTGCCCTGAAGAGCAGCTCTGCCTCCAGGAAATCCACGTGGACCTAAAACTCTGGTCGGCTCTTCATGACAGCTCAGTCTTATCGGCCACTTCGGCGTGATGGCCCCCTCCCACCTCGGAGCCCCCGTGCGCTAACAACGTCCTCCGGTTGTAGTGGTGGTGGCCCTTCATGATGCCCGAGTTGTTGTTCTCGTTGAGAATCTGCTTCTGCTTCTGCCGGTTGAGCGACTGCACCAGGCCGAGCACCACGGCCGCCAGCGAGTACTGGCCTTGGATTTTGCGCGGCTGCATGATGAGTGGGTTGGGCTGCACCCGACCCAGCAAGTAGTGTGTTCGGATTTTGCCCTCCTGCTCGCTGATGCCCTTCACGTAGATCTCGCCGCGGTACTCGAAGGCAAAGCCGCGCTCCTTCAGGATCAGGAAGGTCTCCTCGGGTACCTGGATCTTGCCGCTCACGCCGGTGCTGTCCATCCGGCTGGACAGGTTCACCGTCTTTCCCCAGATGTCGTATTGTGGCTTCTTGGCACCGATCACACCTGCCACCACAGAGCCGTGAGCCATGCCTGCCAAAGATAAACAAGTCGATCAGTACTAATCTAATTCATTGTTTGAAAAATCTTCTTTATATAATATTGTTTATCCCATCCAAACCAACCATACACCCCAGCATCTGCATCCAAACTGAATCCATCTCTTGCTCCGTCAAAGGAAGCTAGAAATGATTGATGACCAGCTGACCTTTAAAGATCATGTTGCCTCCATCACTCAATCGTGCCGCTTCGCATTGCTAATCATAAGAAAGATCAGGCCGTAATCTAACCCAACACACCACCCAGCTCCTGGTGCAGGCTGTGGTCATCTCAACGCTCTCCTAACTGGTCTCCTAACTTGTCTTCTAACTGGTCTCCTAACTGGTCTCCCAGCCTGTGCTATGAAACCTCTGCAGATGGACCAGAACGCGGCGGCGCGTCTGGTCTTCGGTCAGCCTAACAGAGCACACGTCACACCTCTGTTCATTGATCTCCACTGGCTACTCTTAGCCGCCCGCATCAAATTCAAGTCCCTGCTGTTAGCCTACAGAGTCCTTAATGGAACGGCTCCCATCTACCTGAATGCTCTCCCAAAGGCTTACGTCACAAATTGATCACTCCGGTCGTCTAGGAGTGCCTACACCAGCTGAAGACCATCCAGACTCTGTTCATGTGTCATTCCACCACCTACCGAGCGCTACCAGAACAGGAACCCTGAATATCTTCAAGAAACTCTTGAAGACCCAGCTCTCTATCCCTGTCCCCTCTGACAGTCTGACCGGTGGTTTCCTTCTACGTAGCTTATTGTTAGCTTTGATGTTATATCCTCATTAGTAAGTCTCTTTGGTTCTGCTAAATGCAGAAACATGAACACATACACATGTTACAGTGTGCACGGTACGCAGGCAACATGCTTTGATCATGAGGACAAGTTTGAAATGTAATTTAATCATTTTGAGTCTTTGCTTTCATGTTCTTGCACAAGATATTATGATATCCAGTTTGAACAAACCTTATTAAATCTACCAGTTACCAAGATCTTATATCAAGAAACGTTCACATGTTTTTTTATCACAGAGAACCAGAAAACCTTCCCGTAGCCCACTAGCTTAACGGTAGCGTAGCTTAACGGTAGCATTTCTTAACGGTAGCGTAGCTTAACGGTAGCGTAGCTCCCAGTTTCAGAAAGGCACCACAGAAATCCCAACCTGTTGCTGTAACCATGCTCATATGTGTGACTTTCAAAGCCCAACGAATACCTGGAATAAGACTATAAAGCCCCCAACTTTTTTTTCACTGGACCAGTTGTCATACTAACAATATGCCGAGGCCCAGTAATGTGTGTGCATTAGCAGTTATGACAGAAGTGACTGTCAGTGTGCATTAAGGTAATTCTCACATGGCTCGTTAGCATATCAGTACAGATACCCATTATCAAAGCCATTTCTTAACTACTGTGGCTATATTCATGTGATTGATAATATACGCACAGCCATGGCTTAATTAGCACGAATAAACATTTAGAACTCAACGACATCATGGAATCACTGAAGTGGGCAGGGCTGAAGAACTGAGGAAAACCCCATAAAATCCCTAAAATAAAGATATATCACAGCGAGGAAACACTGGAGGCAGATTTAAATTGTTCAGAAACTACATTAAACATATTAAATTAAAAGGCCTTGCATTTTATTTATTGCTCACTTATACTTCCTTACACATCATACTGTGTGGAAAGTCTGGGGCTCGACAGATAAAACAACTGTTAACGCAATAGTTCTCCTACAGAAACGAGCTATACGGATTATTAATAAGGTTGATTACTATGCACATACTCCCCCAATGTTTATGAAATCACATGTTATGAAGTTCAATGATCTGGTATATTACAAAATAATGCAAATAATGTATAGAGCTGAATCAAAGTTACTCCCAGTCAGCATACAAAGGTTTTTCTCATCTCAAGAAACAAAGTATAATTTAAGAGAAAGGCCAAAAAATAAATGAAAAGGAGATTTCATTATGGAATGATGCTAATATAAATGTAAGAAATTCTACATTTTTGGTTTTCAAAAGGATGGTGTCTAAAGCAATTTTTGAGGGCTACAAGAATTTATAATTTGTGAAGGATTTTGTGTTTATTTATGATTTTGCTTGATTATTCTATTTTTTTTCTTTACTTTATTGGATGCAATTCAGTTTTTTTGTCTTTTCTCTTTTTTACTATTATTTGTCTTCTTACTTTAGTATTTATAAAAATATAGGTTGATGGGTAGCTTAATTTCGTTCAACAGGACAGGCTTAAATATAAGCATTACGCTTCAGCCTGTAGGTCTTTTCAGTCACTTAAAAAATGCTGTGATTGTACTGAATAAAACATACAAACAAACAAAGCATGAAAAGTAAAGTTTGTCATGTTGAAGTAAAACAAAAAAATACAGATTTTTACACACACAAACCACTTCAAGCTATCTGAAGAAACAAACCTGTGAATCTCCGAGGCCACCTGCTTTAAAAAAGAGGAGAAGAAGAAGAAGAGTCCCCTCCCACCACGACATGAGAAGCTCTTACCGATCCGCAGCTCGAAGTTATTGAAGGAGTGCTTGTTGATCTCCTGGATGCTCTCATTGAGGGCGATGGCGAAGTCTGCCAGCGCGCACAGGTGACCCCATTTATCTTCGCATTGCTGTGGGAGTCAGAGAAGAAGAGTGAGCTGAGCAGAGGAGTGAGCAGAGCAGAAGAGTGAGCAGAGCAGAGGAGTGAGCAGAGCAGAAGAGTGAGCAGAGCAGAAGAGTGAGCAGAGCAGAAGAGTGAGCAGAGCAGAAGAGTGAGCAGAGCAGAGGAGTGAGCAGAGCAGAGGAGTGAGCAGAGCAGAAGAGTGAGCAGAGCAGAAGAGTGAGCAGAGCAGAAGAGTGAGCAGAGCAGAGGAGTGAGCAGAGCAGAGGAGTGAGCAGAGCAGAGGAGTGAGCAGAGCACAGGAGTGAGCAGAGCAGAGGAGTGAGCAGAGCAGAGGAGTGAGCAGAGCAGAGGAGTGAGCAGAGCAGAGGAGTGAGCAGAGCAGAGGAGTGAGCAGAGCAGAAGAGAGAGCAGAGCAGAAGAGTGAGCAGAGCAGAAGAGTGAGCAGAGCAGAGGAGTGAGCAGAGCACAGGAGTGAGCAGAGCAGAGGAGTGAGCAGAGCAGAGGAGTGAGCAGAGCAGAAGAGAGAGCAGAGCAGAAGAGTGAGCAGAGCAGAAGAGAGAGCAGAAGAGTGAGCAGAGCAGAAGAGTGAGCAGAGCAGAGGAGTGAGCAGAGCAGAAGAGTGAGCAGAGCAGAAGGGTGAGCAGAGCAGAAGAGTGAGCAGAAGAGTGAGCTGAGCAGAGCAGAGGAGTGAGCAGAGCAGAAGAGTGAGCAGAGCAGAAGAGTGAGCAGAGCAGAAGAGTGAGCAGAGCAGAGGAGTGAGCAGAGCAGAAGAGTGAGCAGAGCAGAAGGGTGAGCAGAGCAGAAGAGTGAGCAGAGCAGAGGAGTGAGCAGAGGAGTGAGCAGAGCAGAAGGGTGAGCAGAGCAGAAGGGTGAGCAGAGCAGAAGGGTGAGCAGAGCAGAAGAGTGAGCAGAGCAGAAGGGTTAGCAGAGCAGAAGGGTGAGCAGAGCAGAAGAGTGAGCAGAGCAGAAGAGTGAGCAGAGCAGAAGAGTGAGCAGAGCAGAAGGGTGAGCAGAGCAGAAGAGTGAGCAGAGCAGAGGAGAGAGCAGAGGAGTGAGCAGAGCAGAAGGGTGAGCAGAGGAGTGAGCAGAGCAGAGGAGTGAGCAGAGCAGAAGAGTGAGCAGAGCAGAAGAGTGAGCAGAGGAGAAGGGTGAGCAGAGCAGAAGGGTGAGCAGAGCAGAGGAGTGAGCAGAGCAGAAGAGTGAGCAGAGCAGAAGGGTGAGCAGAGCAGAAGAGTGAGCAGAAGAGTGAGCTGAGCAGAGCAGAGGAGTGAGCAGAGCAGAAGAGTGAGCAGAGCAGAAGAGTGAGCAGAGCAGAGGAGTGAGCAGAGCAGAAGAGTGAGCAGAGCAGAAGGGTGAGCAGAGCAGAAGAGTGAGCAGAGCAGAGGAGTGAGCAGAGGAGTGAGCAGAGCAGAAGGGTGAGCAGAGCAGAAGGGTGAGCAGAGCAGAAGGGTGAGCAGAGCAGAAGAGTGAGCAGAGCAGAAGGGTTAGCAGAGCAGAAGGGTGAGCAGAGCAGAAGAGTGAGCAGAGCAGAAGAGTGAGCAGAGCAGAAGAGTGAGCAGAGCAGAAGGGTGAGCAGAGCAGAAGAGTGAGCAGAGCAGAGGAGAGAGCAGAGGAGTGAGCAGAGCAGAAGGGTGAGCAGAGGAGTGAGCAGAGCAGAGGAGTGAGCAGAGCAGAAGAGTGAGCAGAGCAGAAGAGTGAGCAGAGGAGAAGGGTGAGCAGAGCAGAAGGGTGAGCAGAGCAGAGGAGTGAGCAGAGCAGAAGAGTGAGCAGAGCAGAGGAGTGAGCAGAGGAGTGAGCAGAGCAGAAGGGTGAGCAGAGCAGAAGGGTGAGCAGAGCAGAAGGGTGAGCAGAGCAGAAGAGTGAGCAGAGCAGAGGAGTGAGCAGAGCAGAGGAGTGAGCAGAGCAGAAGGGTGAGCAGAGGAGTGAGCAGAGCAGAAGAGTGAGCAGAGGAGGGGAGTGAGCAGAGCAGAGGAGTGAGCAGAGCAGAAGGGTGAGCAGAGGAGTGAGCAGAGCAGAGGAGTGAGCAGAGCAGAAGAGTGAGCAGAGCAGAAGGGTGAGCAGAGCAGAAGAGTGAGCAGAGCAGAAGGGTGAGCAGAGGAGTGAGCAGAGCAGAAGAGTGAGCAGAGGAGGGGAGCAGAGCAGAGGAGTGAGCAGAGCAGGTGAGCTGAGCAGAGGAGTGAGCAGAGCAGAAGAGTGAGCAGAGCAGAAGAGTGAGCAGAGCAGAAGGGTGAGCAGAGGAGTGAGCAGAGCAGAGGAGTGAGCAGAGCAGAAGAGTGAGCAGAGGAGGTGAGCTGAGCAGAGGAGTGAGCAGAGCAGAGGAGTGAGCTGGAGAGTGAGCAGAGCAGAAGGGTGAGCAGAGCAGAAGGGTGAATAGAGCAGAGGAGTGAGCAGAGCAGAAGGGTGAGCAGAGCAGAAGGGTGAATAGAGCAGAGGAGTGAGCAGAGCAGAGGAGTGAGCAGAGCAGAGGAGTGAGCAGAGCAGAGGAGTGAGCAGAGCAGAAGGGTGAGCAGAGGAGTGAGCAGAGCAGAAGGGTGAGCAGAGGAGTGAGCAGAGCAGAAGAGTGAGCAGAGGAGGGGAGCAGAGCAGAGGAGTGAGCAGAGCAGAAGAGTGAGCAGAGCAGAGGAGTGAGCAGAGCAGAAGAGTGAGCAGAGCAGAAGAGTGAGCAGAGCAGAAGGGTGAGCAGAGGAGTGAGCAGAGCAGAGGAGTGAGCAGAGCAGAAGAGTGAGCAGAGGAGGTGAGCTGAGCAGAGGAGTGAGCAGAGCAGAGGAGTGAGCTGGAGAGTGAGCAGAGCAGAAGGGTGAGCAGAGCAGAAGGGTGAATAGAGCAGAGGAGTGAGCAGAGCAGAGGAGTGAGCAGAGCAGAGGAGTGAGCAGAGCAGAAGGGTGAGCAGAGGAGTGAGCAGAGCAGAAGGGTGAGCAGAGGAGTGAGCAGAGCAGAAGGGTGAGCAGAGGAGTGAGCAGAGCAGAAGAGTGAGCAGAGCAGAAGAGTGAGCAGAGCAGAAGGGTGAGCAGAGCAGAAGGGTGAGCAGAGCAGAGGAGTGAGCAGAGCAGAAGAGTGAGCAGAGCAGAGGAGTGAGCAGAGCAGAGGAGTGAGCAGAGCAGAGGAGTGAGCAGAGCAGAAGGGTGAGCAGAGCAGAAGGGTGAGCAGAGCAGAGGAGTGAGCAGAGCAGAGGAGTGAGCAGAGCAGAAGGGTGAGCAGAGGAGTGAGCAGAGCAGAAGAGTGAGCAGAGGAGGGGAGTGAGCAGAGCAGAGGAGTGAGCAGAGCAGAAGGGTGAGCAGAGGAGTGAGCAGAGCAGAGGAGTGAGCAGAGCAGAAGAGTGAGCAGAGCAGAAGGGTGAGCAGAAGGGTGAGCAGAGCAGAGGAGTGAGCAGAGCAGAAGGGTGAGCAGAAGGGTGAGCAGAGCAGAGGAGTGAGCAGAGCAGAAGGGTGAGCAGAGGAGTGAGCAGAGCAGAGGAGTGAGCAGAGCAGAAGAGTGAGCAGAGCAGAAGGGTGAGCAGAGGAGTGAGCAGAGCAGAAGAGTGAGCAGAGGAGGGGAGCAGAGCAGAGGAGTGAGCAGAGCAGGTGAGCTGAGCAGAGGAGTGAGCAGAGCAGAAGAGTGAGCAGAGCAGAAGAGTGAGCAGAGCAGAAGGGTGAGCAGAGGAGTGAGCAGAGCAGAAGAGTGAGCAGAGGAGGTGAGCTGAGCAGAGGAGTGAGCAGAGCAGAAGAGAGAGCAGAGCAGAAGAGTGAGCAGAGCAGAAGGGTGAGCAGAGGAGTGAGCAGAGCAGAGGAGTGAGCAGAGCAGAAGAGTGAGCAGAGGAGGTGAGCTGAGCAGAGGAGTGAGCAGAGGAGTGAGCAGAGGAGTGAGCAGAGCAGAGGAGTGAGCTGGAGAGCGAGCAGAGCAGAAGGGTGAATAGAGCAGAGGAGTGAGCAGAGCAGAAGGGTGAGCAGAGCAGAAGGGTGAATAGAGCAGAGGAGTGAGCAGAGCAGAGGAGTGAGCAGAGCAGAAGGGTGAGCAGAGCAGAAGAGTGAGCTGAGCGTCGGGAAAGACTCGTGACATGAAACGTGTCGGCGTTCTGGAAAACCTTCCCTAATCCTGCAGAGTTTAAACACGTGAAAGTCCCGTTTCCACGCCGGCGTGCATGCATTACTGCAGAAATACAAGATGTGTGGAGTCTTCTCCTGCTGTTTTATTCATGAGATTTTCTGTAATCACATCCACCGAGCCCTCCGAAAGCCCTGGGCTATTTTTGTCATTTCTGCCTGACAAAAACAAGCCTGAATTCAATCAGCAGCAGCAGCACGACTCTGAGATAGTAATGAACAACAATGGGCTACGGGGACAGGAGACCTATGCAAGAAGCCCGACCCCAACGCCAGGCAGGAAGCAGAAGAAGAAAAAAAAAACCTCTTTAGGCTTACAATTGATCCTAATAAGATTTCAGAACAAAAAGTCAGGATTAACAGATCGTTTAACCTGTTCATCGTGCTAATTTATGCAGCAAAAGGTCTTCAAAGTAGCCTTTTTGCAGCCCTTCTTCTGTTATTTATGGTTTTAACACTTTCCATTGCTGCTAGCAGCGGCTCTTCGTCTGCATTAGGAGGTGAGCCACATTAGGTTTGATGCTTTAAAGCTGCCGTCGGCAGGTTTTCAAAATTGCGAGTCTAAAGTCGGAAAATTCGAACAGATACAACTTTCAGGTCCCTCCTGCAACCTCTAACAAGCTCCGAATCGCCCCTCCAAACCCCTCCCCCTCTGTGGACGAGGTTGTGCACGTGAGTTCACACCAGTGTGAGCGCACACAAGCTGGGGCAGACTCACGCTCAGCATGGAAGACGTGGTTGGTGACTGTTCTGCTCAGATAATAGATCAATAATAAACCTAACGTGATTGGTTAAAAACAGCCGGGAGCGCTCGATTTTTGCAAGCACGATTACAGGCTTCAGAGGGAGCTACAGATTTCGTTATTTTTCCTAAACAGCCTATTTAATATTCTACTTCCAGAATCCCATTACAGTTCAAGCTTTATATGACTAAAAAAAAGAGATGTCGTCTAAATCCAACCACTGGCTCCAATTATTGAGAAAAAAAACAAAATAAAGCATCTAAATTTTTTATTTCATGAGCCTAATTGCTGGAGTTGTGTAATGGATTCACTGTGGCGCCGCACGGGGGATTAAAACGGCCGAAGCTTTAACGCCGCTGGGAGGGTCTCACCTGTTTTTCAGGCGATAAACCAGAGACGGCCATGTAGGTGCTGCCGATCGTCTTGATCTTCTCGATGTCCTGGAAACGGTCTTCACCCAGCAGCTGTGATGCAGAGATCAGTTTATTTTATTTTTCATCAAATCAAACTGATGCATCACTCTACAAACAGACACAAGCATTAAGAAAATCATTTTCAGACTGTTTAATGTAATTTAGAGACTGCATTTAGAAAATATAAACAAATATAGAACTGATACCAACACAAAAAAACCACATGATAGAGTCGTGTTTACCATCGTGTTACATCAGCTTCCTTTTAATGAGATCTTATAAATGTATAATACAGCTTTTTTCAGAGGAATCTGGGTCCATTCCTGCTGGAAACAAGCAGCTCAGCAGTCCCTGGTTGTTGCTGTTGTCTGGTTCTCCTCTTCATGATGCCATACCTTTTATTTACTTTTTTGGCTTTTATGCCTTTAATGGACAGGAAGAGTCCATGAGTCCAAGAGAGACAGGAAGCAGGGGGCAGAGAGAGGGGGAACAACACGCAGCACAGGGCCATCCGATGCGGAACTCGAACCGGGGCCAGCTGCAGCGAGGACTGTAGCCTCTGTACATGGAGCGTCTGCTGTACCCACTACCAGCGACCACCCCATAAAGACGTCACCTGGATGGCAGCATCTGTCTCTCCAGAACTCCAACATCCAGCTCTGCATCAGTGGCACCTTCACACAGAGGAAGCCCTCCCTGCCATGGACCCTGATGCCCCCCCCACACCATCACAGACGCTGGCTTTAAACCTTCCTCTGGTGGAGGTGTACCGGGCCCCGAGGGCAACTCTTGCTGGAGAGATTCTGGCCCTCATTTATCAAACTTGCGTAAGACGAAAAACGTGCGTAGGTCGTGTGTACGTTCTTTTCTGCGCAAAGGTTGCCATTTATCAAATCCATCGTGAGCGCAGGAAAGATGAAATCGCCACGACAGGTCTGAGGCCGTGTACGCACTTTTCCATTTTGACTTGCGGTGACTGCAATAGCATACATAAACAGCAGCGTCACTAGTGCGTGCCTTATGAGTCGCAACAAATCCCTTGGTTAAAATTACAGACTTATCACTTCAAAGAAGGCCCATGTTTTATTTGACTTCAACATAAATATAAACATAAACGCAAATTAAATAAATTAAACAAGTACAACTCCGTAATTGGGAGAGTGATGGCTCATTATTCAACCGCGCACCCTCACACCGAACAGGAGAGGCGCTTTAACACTGCGCACTGTGGAGAGGTTAGGGCACCTAAAGGGCAGGTGGATCTGTCTCTCGGCTGCGGGGGAACCCTTCTATATACGCCCGAAAAGGTATGCAATATTATTATTGCATGCGGGGTTCTCCATAACATTGCCCAAAAAAATGGAGTGCCATTTCCAGATGTACATCCAGAGGACCCCGTACCCAGAGATCCCACCAGCCTGCACATTCTGTTATTCAAGGAAAAAAGACGTAGCTCCGATCAGGCCAGCCACCCTCTCCTCCAAGGCACTCAAATCCAAACCTGGATCAGAGCCCCCCCCCCTGTTTGTGACATGCTGCGTCCGAGAGCTGCGACCTTTTTTGTGGCCAATTTCATATCGGACCACTTCTTCCTGATCTTATTGGAGAAAAAGTAAAACATCGTTCAATTTTAGATTTCATTTAATCTGGAGTTTATCACATTTTATTGACCATCACAGTAGGGGAAAATACATAACTTGTCCGGTCTGCGATTTACATCGCCAACGCTGTTGACAGCCGTCCCAGCTGTCAACAGCGTTGACAGCGTTTCTTTGCCGTCTTTTGTCTATCCATGTCGCAAATCTAGAGGTGCGGCCCTTTTATAGAAGGCGTGGTTAGGATCATTACAATGGATTTCACCCGCCAGATTTATCAACAGCCGCTCTGTCTTACGATGGGATTGGTGTGGTACGCATGTTTTGTAAATCTCACTTGAGCTTCTGCGTACGACGAGTTCTCCGCTCATATCTACGATGCTTTCTACGACGGCTTGATAAATGAGGGCCATTGTCTCTCGATTGGCCCGGGAACGGCTCGGGTCACCCGGGATGAGCTGGAGGAAGTAGCGGCGATGGATGTCTGCCCTTCTCTACCCTCCATGTTGCGACCCCATGTGGACTAATGGCGCATTTCCACTAGCTCGGCGCGGTTGTGTTTCCATTCCATTATCACTTCGTGCCTCCTCGACGTGGGCGGCGTCGTCGTAACGCGGCTGTGCGAAACCTCTGTGACGTCATTTACACGGCGCCGAGCAACGTACAAATCCGGAAGACCAAAACAACAACAACAACATACGAGGAGTGGATTTCCTCTGCGAAGCCATCTCGTAGCAGTAGGCTACGAACTGAAGCAGTAAAATTTGGAGTCTTGTCTTGAGTCTTGTATTTATTTACATTCTAGTCGGTCGTCGCAGAGTTATGACGCTTCCAGTGACGACACTCATCGGCCAATCAGTGGAAGGCAGTCGGCTGACGTCAAGTTTTCGGCTTGCTTGGAACCAGGCCTGAGGTGATACTAAAAGTGTACCTGGTTGCAGGTACTGCGTACCAGTGGAAACACGCAAATAGCGCCGAGCTGAAGCGAGCTAGTGGAAACGTGCCATATGCGGTTCAGAAGATGCATGGCGCACGTCCTGCTCCGTCTCTGTGGTTTTCTTGCTCGTTTCTTTGGTCGTTTCTTTGGTGTCTTCTGCATTAGACTCCTACAGCGTGCCTTTTCAGCCGTCAGATTGTCTGTTCCTCACCTGAACCCAGTTTAGTTTATGTTCTTCTTTTTAAATTACAGTTCAAAAAAGGTTTAAAAATGAAGTTCTTTACGTCACCTTTTTTATCATAAGAGAATCTGTGAGTAATATTTGTGGAAGGAATAAGCAGAGCTTCTAAAAATAGCTCCACATAACTTGGAGGAAATTAATGCTTGACTCGTGTAATTACTGTACTTAATGTTTAGCGTCTACGGGGTTATTTTCCACCGAGAATAAATGCCGTCCGATCAGCTGCAGATGTGAGCGAGTCGATGGTTTCTGCCTCTGAGTTAATGAGATTCACAGAAGTGGTGAATTGTCTTGTCAGAAATGGATGACCCTGAAGTCGGAGAGGGTCCTGTGGAATGGGAAGGTGGCCTGAAGTAGATGCACTTTAAAGTCTGTGCCTCACCTCATCAAAGTCGGCGATGATTTCGTTGAGGAGCCGCAGGCACTCGACTCCCTGGTTATTCATCTCGGTCTGGGAGTAGAAGTCTGCGAAGCCGGGGATGGAGGCGAACATCACGCCCACGGCGTCATAGGACTGCGAGTACAGCTCCTGAGGGGGAGACACATCAGAGCGCACACTTTTTGATCAGCTGGGAATCACCAGTTTCTTGCTGAATGTACTTTTATCCTGGACTGATTTTATTTTATTCATGCCGACTGATCTTTGGAAACTGAGCGAACCAACAACAACGAAGCTTTAGTAAGAGTTCAGTTGGGGACATTTTTCCCATCGCCTCTCCCCTCTTTCCCACCTTCCACATAAATCATGATGTCAGGGCTCTGGTCCAATCATCTTCCTGCTTCCTTTATCGCCAACCAGTCTCTCTTAATTCTGCTGTCATTCTCCCTCTAGACTCTCGTTTAGAGTCTAGAGTCTCTAGTCTAGAGTTATCTTGTGAGACCAGGTTGGTAAACTGCGGCTCTTTTTACTCTCGACCCTTTATTTCACTGGCAGTTCTTGTTGACCTTCGACCCCGCCAAAAGTCTAATTTGAACACACCTTTTGCCTTATTTTCCCACCTTTTAAGATTTGCTGATTATTTCCACCTCATTCTTTTAAAAGTGTAAAACTTTGCTTGGTGAATTCCGTGTTTTGATGAAGATGCTAGCAATGCCTTCTCATATAACTGCCGGTACTCCAAAGACACTTAGGCTGTGTTCGAAACCGCATACTACATAAGTCCATACTGATCGATCAGAGAGTATGCAGAGCGTTTACCCACAATGCATTTCGCTCCTGCCCAAGCCGAAATCAGCCGACCTGAAGCTGATTTCCCTTAAGCTCTAAACTCTGTAAACTTTAGCAACATTTGAAACATTTTCAGGCGAGAAAGTAGTCGTTTAGATCCCCAACGTGTTGAAAACCTGACAAAATACCGGCTGTTTACAATGTTGTTCCCACGAATTCGGCGCTACTAAAGCTAGCCGCAGTGAGCAACGCACTTCCGGTTATTTTCACAAAATAAAATACCTGTTGCCTTTTATCATAGGGAAAGCCATTACGATACAATTTGTTCCTTTTGTTTTGAAAACAGGAAGTGAACCTACCCTTGTTGTAGCTAGCTTGAAACTGCCGTTTTGACAGGAAATGACGATCGGCGACGTCACGTTACATTGCATCTTGGGTAGTTTTAGTACGAGTAGTAACTTCATGATGCATACCCAACATTTAGGAGAATCTAGTATGCATCCGGGAACTTCTCGCTTACTCAAACTCGCATACGAACTCAAAATGAATAGTATGAATAGTAGGAGTAGTATGCGGTTTCGAACACAGCCTTACACTCACTAACCGCTACGCTAACCCCAAGCTAGCAGCCCTGATGGATGGCTTGAACCTGTCCCGGCGGACGGTGGGTTTGAGTCCAATCTGGATCAGTCCATTTCAGGGCTAATTTTTTATCGCTAACAGCGGTAAAACTTCTCAAAACTGAAAACAAAGTGGGCTTGGCTTTACATTTTGAGTAGATGAACTTGCAGCTCCCTTCCCTCTCTGCTGTGCTTCAGCTGGGCCTCCAAAGCCCCTCCATGCATGAGGAGCCTGCCATGCATGTTCACCTTTGTGTAACCATGGCAACTGTAGAAGTAGCAGTGATTTACACCTGTTAGACACTCCTCCTGGTATCTGATCGATCGTTTCCATTCAGGCATGATGGATTCCTGCAATTCTTGCAATGACAGTTTTTAGAAAATATCCCACAAAGTTGCTTTAATTTGAACGACTGATTAAACGGAGTGTGCATGTGTGCTAAACCCAGGAACGTCTTGATTAGAGGAAACAGGACTGATGTCTTCACTCGTTTGAGTTCAACTTGTGACAATAAACTAAATATTACAGCAAATGATTCCCGTATCTGCACTATAAAGCCTTTTATTTGCTCTGCACCAGCCGGCCCATGTGGCAGCAGAGTGGGTGATGCAACACTGCACACTGCACTGCATTATCTCCACCATGTGGGGGCAATGTTGACCCACGACAAAGCAGTGCAGCAGCCCAGCTGACATGAAGCGGCATGTCCCCACAAACTGCTGTCACATGCAGTCATTCTCTCTGTCATTGTTGGAATATTAGAATAACAGGCTAATAAACAAAATCCACCCAGAGTTCAACAGTTCAAGTTGGCAATTCCAAAGATCTGCCTCTGCATGCGTCATTTAACGGGACATCCTCGCTGGCATCGTACCCCCGTTTAATGACCTCAGTCAAATATCCAAACGTCAGTCAAACTCGGTTAAAGTAGAACTGATTTAATTGTTTTGATGCTTTGCATAGTCATCAGTCAGCATTTTGAGGTTCATTTTGGGCGTTTCTTCCTGCAAGTGAAGCCTCTTTTCAGAAGAATATTCTGTGAGGACTAACTCTTTCACCTTTTTTCCAACATAAACAAAGCAAAGCTTCGTCCAAAAGACGTAATTATTCATCTTCACTGCTGGAAACTCATGAAAGAGAAACCCTAAACTATCTACTTCCATTTAAATTACAATGGTTTCTCACTTTTAAGTGTAATTGATTTAATATCATTAGATTTTTATGAATTCTATTTAAGCCCGTGTTATTTTCTGTCTGCTTTGGTCCTGACTGACATATCCAGAAACCTTGGTGGACTGGTTAAAGGAGCCACGGCTCCAGGTCTGACACACGGCAGCGATAGCAAGGCAAGTCAGCCAGCATTTTGAGGTTCATTTTGGGCGTTTCTTCCTGCAAGTGAAGCCTCTTTTCAGAAAAAGTTTTCTATACTCTGAGGAGGACTAAATACATATGGATGGTAAATCATTGTAGAAGCCAATATCAAACTTTTCAAAGCCTCTTATAGGATCCTCATCATCACCAAATGTGTGTTTGGTTAATTTAACCGGGTTAAAGGACAATTTCTGTCGTTTACAACATCCAGCTGTATTGCCCAATCTACCCACGATTTAGCCATAGCAAAGACGCAAAAAAATGTCATCCGACCCTGACAGTGTTGCTTGCACGGAGATTTCGGACTGACAACATAGCCATGGGGGCATGGATTTATATTGTGTTTTAAACGCTATTTTTATACCTCTTCTACAGCTCCAAACAACATAACACTTACGTGGTAGTGAGTAGAGGGTCCCTAAAGCCAAACCGAAGTGTCCCGAGGTCTTCATGTGGTCGGATATAGAGTCCAGAATGAATTTAATCAGGCCAGTACCTGCTCTCAATCAGAGCCTCTTCCGTCAACATGAGGCTATCTCACGCGAGACATCACGGTTTGTTGTCCTTTTTCCCCCAAATGAGAATCGATAAGGGAACCGATAAAGAACCGAATCGTTAAGCAGAATCGAAAATGGAATTGGAATCGTAAAAATCTTATCAATTCCCATTCCTACTCTCGACCCTTTATTTCACCTGCAGTTCTTGTTGACCTTCGACCCAGCCAAAAGTCTTATTTGAACACTTATTTTCCCACCATTTAAGATTGTTGATTGTTTCCACCTCATCCTGCTAAAGTGTAAAACTTTGCTTGGTGTTTGCTTCCGTGTTTTGATGAAGATGCTCGCGATGCCTTCTCATATAACTGCTGGTACTCCAAAGACACTTAGGCTGTGTTCGAAACTGCATAATACATACTTCCATACTACATACTGCATACTGCATACTACATACTGCCATACTGCATACTACATACTGCCATACTGCATACTGCCATACTGCATACTGCATACTACATACTGCATACTGCCATACTGCATACTGCCATACTGCATACTGCATACTACATACTGCCATACTGCATACTACATACTGCATACTGCATACTACATACTACATACTGCATACTACATACTTATCGATCAGACAGTATGCAGAGCGTTTACCCACAATGCATTTCGCTCCTGCCCGAGCCGAAATCAGCCGGCCTGAAGCTGATTTCTCTTAAGCTCTAAACTCAGTAAACTTTAGCAACATTTGAAACATTTCCAGGCGAGAAAGTAGTCGTTTACTCATCACAAAGTCTGTGTTTAAAAGTGCTTCTGCGAGTGTTTCATACATCATCGGTGTTCTGTATTTTCATTTGGCAGCTAACACAAACGGCCTCCCGCAGCCTGGACACCACATGCTGCTGTTTACCACTGCTGACCTCAGACCACCCCACGCACCGGTGCTGCAGCACATGGGCAAACAATGCTGACAGTAAAAACAAGAAGGTGGCGGCAGTTTCTGCTGATTATCTGAAAGCAGCTGGATGAAGGTCACTCAGACATTCAGCTGGCTGATACTTTGCACAATAGTTTCTTCTCTTACAAGAGTTGGATTAATCCAGAACGCTGCTGCTGGAGTTTTAACCCGGACTAAGAGATCTGAACACATCACAGCAGCTTTAAAATCTTTACTCTGGCTTCCAGTCAGTCACAGAATAGATTTTAAAAGCCTGCTGATGGTTTACAATCTGTGATCTGTTCAGAGAATATAAAGCCAGCAGAGCTCTGAGATCCAAGGACTCAGGTCAGCTGGTCCAGTCCAGAGTCCAGACTAAACATGGAGAAGCAGCATTTAGCTGTTATGCTGCAAACAAGTGGAACAAACTGCCAGTGGAGATTAAACTTTCACCAAATGGAGACATTTTTAAATCCAGGTTAAAAACACTTCTGTTCTCATGTGTCTATGCATGAAATCTGCACGATATCTTTGAACTTATCTGGACTGTTGCAGTGTGTCCTTAAAACATTTGAGGAAACTGGACAAGTGGAGGACAGAAGAAGAAGTGTCAGGCCTAAAGAACTATCTACAGCAGATGAACAGGATCTGAAAGTGATGTCCTTAAGAAAGAGGAAAACATCCAGCAAAGACCTGACACAGGAGCTGAGAGATGCATCTGGACCTTCAGCTGATCCATCTGCTGTTGGCCCAAGCCTCATCAGAAATGGGCTCCATGGAAGGGTGGCTGTCAGGAAGCCGTTCTTAAGGAAGGGAAACAGGGAGAAAAGGCTGAGCTGTGCCAAAGGACACAAGAAGTGGGCTGAAAATCAGTGGCAGCAGGTCTGATGGAGGGATGAATCCTCCCCAGAGCCCGGAGCTCAACATTACTGAAGCAGTGTGGGATCATGTTGGCAGAGAACGCAACAAAAGACAACAACAACAAAGAAGAAACAAAGAAGAGCTTTGGGATGTCCTTCAAGAAGCCTGGAGAACTATTCCTGAAGACTCCTTAAAGAAAGGACAGGAAGCTGTCTGAGAGGCTTCAGGCTGTGCTGGAGGAGAAAGGAGCTCATTATTATAAAGAAATGTTGGTGGCTGAAGACCTTTGGGAAGCTCTTTACTTCTTCAAAAGACCAACTGATGCCTTCTAACATGTAACATAACAGAATCCTAAACAAAAAGCCGTCATAAATATGAATGACATCAGCTGTCACTTGATTAATTCCTAATTCCTCGTCCCTTCTTCATAAAAGCAGAAATCTATTAATAACCCAGTCCTGTGGAACCTAAATGACAGAACAATAAACAGCCTGATTAATAATGTAACGAGTGATTAGGACTCAAACTATCCTAATAGATGCATTTTTAATCATGTTCTTTTTAATTAGGAACAGGCACGGGAGCAGAACAGCTCTTCTCTCCTGACATTTATAATTCAGTGGATGCTCGACCTTTGTTTGGGAGGAAGATTAGAGTTGATAATGAAGGAGCCCGACAAGGGCAAATGAGGACAATATGGCGGTTTGACTCCGACGTGTGATAGCTGCCCTCCCTGCCGGGTAATATCATCAGTCACTGCGGCGATGGTAAACCAGAATAATGAGGCGCGATGAACTGGGGATTAAAAGAACTCATTCACCTTTCTTTCCAACATGAAAACAAAGCAAAGCTTCGTCCAAAAGACGTAATTATTCATCTTAACTGCTGGAAACCCATTAAAAGAGAAACCCTAAACTATCTACTTCAATTTTAATCACTTTTAAGTGTAATTGATTTAATATCATTTGATAATTATAAATCTAAGTTCTAATTCTAATGAAAAATGGCCAAAATTTGCCCTTTGACCCAAAATGGCCGCCTCCTACATTTTAGAGCATACCTCCAAGAAACTTTTGTTCTTGATTTGAGGCGATCTACATACATGCCGCGTTTCAGATCTGTACGATGGATGTACGGTTCGGGCACGTTAGGTGGCGCTGTAGAGCAGTTTGGCGACGCCCACTTTCGAGTACATTAAAATCACGTGATTTCCCGTGAGTTTTCGAATACGTTCAGGCCTCCACATTTGCGTGTCCGCGTGGAGAAGAAAAATAATCATACGAATAAGAATAATAGTGAAATCCTTCAGTTCCAATAGGCCTTCGCAGCGCTTACGAAGGCCTAATGATTAAAATATCAAAAAAAATATCCG
The DNA here is from genome assembly GCF_027942865.1 of Odontesthes bonariensis. Taxonomy (NCBI): domain Eukaryota; kingdom Metazoa; phylum Chordata; class Actinopteri; order Atheriniformes; family Atherinopsidae; genus Odontesthes; species Odontesthes bonariensis. The sequence goes on from NC_134519.1 coordinate 5,793,331, forward strand.
GCCTAAATATCCAGAAACCTTAAACCAGAAAAATTGTGTTTAACCATTCAGGACTTTCTAAAAGCGTCAAACAGCGTAAATAAACTTAAATAAACCATTCAGAACTTTATAAAACTGTCAAACGGCGTGGAATAAACCACAATAAGCAAAAAGGGCAGCAGAGATGAACAATAAACCAGAAACTTTGTAAAGTTTGACTCTTTGGGGGCAGTTGAATCGCTGTTGCCACGTAGAGAGAAACCTCCGCCTGCAGCTGACTGACAACATATTATTAATTCAAATCAAAGCATTCGATTGAGAAGAAAAAAAAGGGAGAAAGATTTCCGGCTGAATTAACCGCCCCAACCAATTCTCTCTGTCTGCAGTGTTTGAAAAGCAATTACAAAGCCTTTTCTTTCCTTTGCAGGCTGGGAAGCCAAAGCTGAGCGAATGAATTGGAATGAAAGTGGGAGACTAATTTTAGAGCAGGTCTGCGGTGGGAAAACGAGGCGAGCTACTGCTTTACAGGAAGGGCAGAGCTTCAAAGTCGGTGCAGCGGTCCGACCTGACCTGCTGAAATAGTGTATAACTGTTGCTGTGCTGTTCATTTTCCCTTTAAAGGGATAGTTCGCCTCTTTTGACATGAAGCTGTATGACATCCCATATCAGCAGCATCATTTATGAACATCTTCTTACCCCCTGCTGCGTCCTGTGAGCAGAGTTCCAGCCTCGTTTTGGAGTTGATGAAGGTAGTCCGGCTAGTTGGCTGGGGTTTAAAAAATAAAGCGTTATGCTTCTCAAAACAATATGCGTTCAACAGAGTAATACATTTGCATCACAAAATGGTTCTCCAGGAAGAAGTCAGACCTCACAATCTCTTGGCCCTATTTTCTCTCCCTTCGTATCACTGCCTGCTGTGCAGACCGAGCAGCAAACACCGTAACAGGCGCGGCTGTCGGCAGGCGGCAGCAGGCAGTGATACGAAGGGAGAGAAAATAGGGCCAAGAGATTGTGAGGTCTGACTTTTTCCTGGAGAACCATTTTGTGATGCAAATGTATTACTCTGTTGAACGCATATTGTTTTGAGAAGCAAAACGCTTTATTTTTTAAACCCCAGCCAACTAGCCGGAACTACCTTCATCAAATGAAATGAAATCAAATTTATTTATATAGCACATTTCATGTACAAAAAAGTTCAATGTGCTTTACATAAAATAAAAGTATTGCAGCAGGGAGTGTAAGAAGCATTAAAAATACATAAAAAAAAATAAAGAGAAACAAATAAAATAATTTAAATTAATTTAAAAACAAGGAACAGTCCAGATAAATGAAAAGATATCGTGCAGATTTCATGCATAGACACATGAGAAAATAAATGTTTTTAACCTGGATTTTTGGTCAACGCCAAAACGAGGCTGGAACTCTGCTCATAGGACGCAGCGGGGTGTGAGTCAAATTTAATAAATGATGTTGCTAATATGGGATGTCATTGAGCTTCATGTCAAAAGAGGCGAACTGTCCCTTTAAAGCTTTCACTTAATCTTAACTTCACGAACACAATGAAATCAACATTTTTCCAACATATGACATATAATGGGATGATCTAGATTTATTACAATCACTATGTTAACTATGTTAATCCAGCAGCTCAGTTACCACAGATCCATCTAAACTGTCTGATGTTGCAATAGAACAAAGTGACAAGAAGTGAAGCAAATGACACCTGATGCCAGATGATCAATAACGATTTCCCTAAAGGATTCTTAAATAAAAACTCAAGGAAGCCGGGAAAGAAAATACACAAATATTCAGACTGCCTGAGCATTGGATTTGTACTCTGACCCCACATCCAGATGTGTGAGTGGGTTCTGTGCAGACCTCATTGTCCCGGTCCTTCTCCAGGAAGTGCCGGGCCACGTGGCTGGGTAGGATGTTCCTCAGCATGTTCTCGTTGTGTTCTCGCAGCTCCTTCATCTCGTTGATCTCCTCTTTGGCCTGGACGCGCCACAGGAAGTCCAGCCGGGCCGTGTACTCCAGCTGACCACAGAAAAATAAAAAACACACAAAACACTGAAGAGCTGGTGCTGTAGATGCTGTAGGAACCAAGAATATTGGTTTTAAACAATTACCAAATGGTCTTAGATGAAATATTAACTTCTTATTTTCCCCCCTTTTAAAATTTTAACCATCAAACTGCTAGAAAAGCTTATCTAAATCCCTGTTTAACCACTTTAAAGACTTTACTGGAGATTTAGCAGTTAGCACACTGCACAGGTACGTCCTTTATGGAAGAATCATCGGACGAAATCCTTTCATTTAAGCCCAAACGCCTGATGAAGGTCAGACAGACATTCTTTTGCTTGTTTCTCCACGCTACGCACCTTATTGACGTGTGCTGGGCATCATTTTTAAAACTTTTGCATGCTTAAAACCAGGGCTGGGCAACGATTAAAATGTTTAATCTAATTAATCACATGATTTCCCTGATTAATCACGATTAATCCCATTTGTACGCAGAATCCAAAAATGAATCCAAAAGTAGTGTATAGCTTTTAGCATTTAGTTTTATTTTAAATGTGCTGCCATATGAATGAAAGTGCCATAACATTTGTTGTGCAAACACACTTTTAACATCAGCATCTTTCTGTAGTTTTTATGTAGAAGCCTCGCTCCACTGTCTGTTTCCTTGAATGACTTGCTGCTATCAGTTGTGTGTTTTGCCTTTAAGTGATATTTTAGACTGGAACTACTACGCTGAGAAGACAATTCAACTTGGCTGTAAATCCAGGAGTTTTAAAAAAAAAAATAAATTTTGAAATACGTGCTTTTATGTTGAAACCAGTAAAACAGGAAGTAGCGTTGGTTAGCTCCGCGAGCTTCACACAGACACCGAGGAGCACCTGTAACGGTGATGTTACCTGCTAGTTTATCTTTATTTTATTCCTCCATGCTTCGTGGTGTTTGCTGTAACTGTGTGAATGTGATGCAGAGGAGAAGTGGAAGTTAAAGAATCCTAGTTTGACCGTGAAGATTGCCTCTGGGGAATGACTCTGCCATTGGTACTTTGATTATTTATTGGTACCAGCAATGATTACAACAGCTAATGTTGTCTTTTACTTTGTTTACTTGAAAATTTAGTTCTACGGTGTTGATGTGCCGTTAATAAACATCTGTGAGAAGAACCGGAGTCTCGCATTCAATCAATGGGCGGCATGTTGGCAGCGTTTACAGATGACTTTGGTTCTGAACTTTAAAATGAAAATGGCCGAGTAAAAGTTCCGTACCCTTCTCCATGTTTGGTGGATCCGCCGATTACTTTCTTTTCCGGTTCCTCAGCAGACAGCAACAGACTTTTACAATTAAAAAACAATGCGTTACTGCGAGATATATTAACGAGTTAACGAGATAATAACGACTTAACTGGCCCAGCCCAACTTAAAACGTGTCTCACCAGACGTCAGCTGATGCCCGTCCTGATCCTGTTAGCTCTGCCTGACGCAAAGGGATGACTTCATGGAATAAAACATTCGGCGCTACACTTAAAGCCTCTTAAAACCAGCAAAACCCCGACTTGTTTATCTTTTTCTTACCCTTTCCAAACGGGCATAACACTTTGTTAATTTCATATTTATAGCTTTAAGCTTTAATCTCTAATCCGAAACACAAATTGTTTACATTTAGAGCCCGACACGTTGGTGCTTAGTTTGTATTTGCAGAGGAGAGGAGAGGAGAGGAAAATCATCAATGATATTGAAAATTAATTGTAAGGGCAGGCAGCTACGCCTGTGAAGAGTTTTCTGACTAATCGTGGTATCAATTAGTCCCCTTAATCTTCAGTTTTTCTAATTCATGCAAAGCCTGCAGGGCCTGTTTAGAGGGGCGATAATGAGATGGTGGCTGGTGAAAAGAGTGTTTTGATCAGTCGTCGACCAACATGACCTCCCCAGCTCGCAGACGGCTTCTATTAACCCTCAGAGAGAGAACACTGTGTTCCCCCAGCGCTAACAAACACTTTGCTCAACATTAGAGCAGCTGTCACCTCTCACGCTGTGTTTACTGCAGGATGGAATCTCCTCGTGCTCAGTTTTATGCTCTGAGCTGACACACCAGGTTCCAATGTGAGTATATTAAACTCACTGCAGGCAAAAAGAGTGAAACAGCATAGCGTAGTTTTTATTTTGAGGATTTACTCTGGCTTTGCTCTTTAAGGTAAATACCGTGCTTTTTCTCCTCTTCATTGATATAACGGCTGCAGCTGTTTGTTACATTGAACGGAAAATATGAAAGAGTTTTTTTGTTTGTTAATCCTTTGGGTGTAATCACAACAACGGTGTATCAAAGAGAGCCCCTCTCCAGTCACCGGAGATAAGAGCCACATGCAAATCTTGAGTCAAAGAGTGACCGTGCACCTAAAGTCAAAGAGTGACCGTGTACCTAAAGTCAAAGAGTGACCGTGTACCTTAGGTCAAAGAGTGACCGTGTACCTAAAGTCAAAGCGTGACCGTGTACCTTAGGTCAAAGAGTGACCGTGTACCTAAAGTCAAAGAGTGGCCGTGCACCTAAAGTCAAAGCGTGACCGTGTACCTTAGGTCAAAGAGTGACCGTGTACCTAAAGTCAAAGCGTGACCGTGTACCTTAGGTCAAAGAGTGGCCGTGCACCTTAGGTCAAAGAGTGACCGTGTACCTAAAGTCAAAGCGTGACCGTGTACCTAAAGTCAAAGCGTGACCGTGTACCTTAGGTCAAAGAGTGACCGTGTACCTTAGGTCAAAGAGTGACCGTGTACCTAAAGTCAAAGCGTGACCGTGTACCTTAGGTCAAAGAGTGACCGTGCACCTTAGGTCAAAGAGTGACCGTGCACCTTAGGTCAAAGAGTGACCGTGCACCTTAGGTCAAAGAGTGACCGTGCACCTAAAGTCAAAGAGTGACCGTGTACCTAAAGTCAAAGCGTGACCGTGTACCTTAGGTCAAAGAGTGACCGTGCACCTTAGGTCAAAGAGTGACCGTGTACCTAAAGTCAAAGCGTGACCGTGTACCTAAAGTCAAAGCGTGACCGTGTACCTTAGGTCAAAGAGTGACCGTGTACCTTAGGTCAAAGAGTGACCGTGTACCTAAAGTCAAAGAGTGGCCGTGCACCTAAAGTCAAAGCGTGACCGTGTACCTTAGGTCAAAGAGTGACCGTGTACCTAAAGTCAAAGCGTGACCGTGTACCTTAGGTCAAAGAGTGACCGTGCACCTTAGGTCAAAGAGTGACCGTGTACCTAAAGTCAAAGCGTGACCGTGTACCTAAAGTCAAAGCGTGACCGTGTACCTTAGGTCAAAGAGTGACCGTGTACCTAAAGTCAAAGCGTGACCGTGTACCTTAGGTCAAAGAGTGACCGTGTACCTTAGGTCAAAGAGTGACCGTGCACCTTAGGTCAAAGAGTGACCGTGCACCTTAGGTCAAAGAGTGACCGTGTACCTTAGGTCAAAGAGTGACCGTGCACCTTAGGTCAAAGCGTGACCGTGTACCTTAGGTCAAAGAGTGACCGTGTACCTAAAGTCAAAGCGTGACCGTGTACCTTAGGTCAAAGAGTGACCGTGCACCTTAGGTCAAAGAGTGACCGTGTACCTAAAGTCAAAGAGTGACCGTGTACCTTAGGTCAAAGAGTGACCGTGTACCTTAGGTCAAAGAGTGACCGTGCACCTAAAGTCAAAGAGTGACCGTGTACCTAAAGTCAAAGAGTGACCGTGTACCTTAGGTCAAAGAGTGACCGTGTACCTAAAGTCAAAGCGTGACCGTGTACCTAAAGTCAAAGAGTGGCCGTGCACCTAAAGTCAAAGAGTGACCGTGTACCTAAAGTCAAAGAGTGGCCGTGCACCTAAAGTCAAAGAGTCACCGTGCACCTAAAGTCAAAGAGTGACCGTGTACCTAAAGTCAAAGAGTGGCCGTGCACCTTAAGTCAAAGAGTGGCCGTGCACCTTAAGTCAAAGAGTGACCGTGTACCTAAAGTCAAAGAGTGACCGTGCACCTTAAGTCAAAGAGTGACCGTGCACCTTAAGTCAAAGAGTGGCCGTGCACCTTAAGTCAAAGAGTGGCCGTGCACCTTAGGTCAAAGAGTGACCGTGCACCTTAGGTCAAAGAGTGACCGTGTACCTAAAGTCAAAGAGTGACCGTGTACCTAAAGTCAAAGAGTGACCGTGTACCTTAGGTCAAAGAGTGACCGTGTACCTAAAGTCAAAGCGTGACCGTGTACCTTAGGTCAAAGAGTGACCGTGTACCTAAAGTCAAAGCGTGACCGTGCACCTAAAGTCAAAGCGTGTCCGTGCACCTAAAGTCAAAGCGTGACCGTGTACCTAAAGTCAAAGAGTGACCGTGCACCTAAAGTCCAAGAGTGACCGTGCACCTAAAGTCCAAGAGTGACCGTGTACCTAAAGTCCAAGAGTGACCGTGTACCTAAGGTCAAAGAGTGACCGTGCACCTTAAGTCAAACAGTGACCGTGCACCTAAAGTCAAAGCGTGACCGTGTACCTAAAGTCAAAGAGTGACAGTGCACCTAAAGTCAAAGAGTGACCGTGCACCTAAAGTCAAAGAGTGACCGTGCACCTTAGGTCAAAGAGTGACCGTGTACCTAAAGTCAAACAACACGTGATGCTGACAAACAATAAAGTTCTATCCTATCTTATGAAAGACGTAAGACGTGTTATTGCAGCGTCAACAAACTATGGAGGGAAAATGAGCGAAGATGCTTTGAGTTTTTGTCCTTGAGACATCACACATAATACTCGCATTGAGCACATGCTGAATGAGGCTGAGACTCTTGTAATGAAACAGGCTGGGAGGACGAATAAAGGAGGAAAACAGTCCTCTTCATCTTCCTCCTCTAATTGGTCCTTCTACAATTAATTCAACATAATTAAATCACTTGAGTGTCCTTTGAAAGAAGCAGTAACTAATGTTTTAACAGCCTCCGTGTTCATGCAGCTTCTTTACAATGGACGGCAGTCCGGTGAGCAACAAAGGATTAAAAGTGCAAATGGTGCTTTACTCTGGCACTGCTTCATATAATAATTTATTAGCTAAGCTTCTCTTCATCATTACACGTGTCTGTTAGATCTCTGCTCCAGAGAACTCACTTCACCCCGAAAATGTGTGATATTTGATGCCTGGAAATGGAAAATTGTGTTTCACTATATGAGCACCTCTTTAGCACCTGAAAAGGGACAATTTATCACAGGTGAAATTCAGGTATTTTTCACAAGTCATGGGATGAAGATCATGCGATTATCTAATTTAATTTGGTGTCGGAACTTAAAGGGATAGTTCGCCTCTTTTGACATGAAGCTGTATGACATCCCATATCAGCAACATCATTTCTGAACATCTTCTTACCCCCTGCTACGTCCTGTGAGCAGAGTTCCAGCCTCGTTTTGGTGTTGATGAAGGTAGTCCGGCTAGTTGGCTGGGGTTTAAAAAATAAAGCGTTTTGCTTCTCAAAACAATATGCGTTCAACAGAGTAATACATTTGCATCACAAAATGGTTCTCCAGGAAAAAGTCAGACCTCACAATCTCTTGGCCCTATTTTCTCTCCTTTCATATCACTGCCTGCTGCCATTTCCCTTCTGAGCAGTAAACACCATAACAGGTGCGGCTGTCGGCAGGCAGCAGCATGCAGAGAGAAAATAGGGCCAAGCGATTGTGAGGTCTGACTTTTTCCTGGAGAACCATTTTAGCCTCGTTTCCACTATGCAGTCCGGTACGGGTCGGTTCAGAATGGTTCTCTTATTTCAGTGTTTCCACTCCCACCAAAGCGTACCGGTCCCATGGAACCCGTGACCATGGAACCCGTTACCATGGAACCCGTTCCCATGTCTGTAACCCTTCTGCTTGGGGTAGCGAGCACACAGGACCGGTTCCAGGCTCTGCTCTCCGGTGTTGGTGAGGAGGCTGAGCAGCGGGAGCTCGATGGCGCTGTTTCAAACCAAAAAGTTTTCCAGCCGATCGCCGCAAAAATGTCAGAGAGTGGTTTCAACCGGACCGCGAGCCGGTGTGGCATTAAGCTGAAGAAGCTTGGAGGTGGTTCCAAATAATGGATGTTGTTTGTTATTTGCTGTTATTTGCTATTTACGCTTTGGCACGCACTCCGCCCACCCCTGAGGGTCCCCTTTGTACAGTGGGAACGCAAGCTGACCCCAAAGAGACCCCAAAGCGACCCGTACCGTTCTGAACCGACCCGTACCGGACTGCATAGTGGAAACGAGGCTAAAGTGATGCAAATGTATTACTCTTTTGAACACATATTGTTTTGAGAAGCAAAACGCTTTATTTTTTAAACCCCAGCCAACTAGCCGGACTACCTTCATCAACACCAAAACGAGGCTGGAACTCTGCTCACAGGACGCAGCAGGGGGTAAGAAGATGTTCATAAATGATGTTGCTGATATGGGATGTCATACAGCTTCATGTCAAAAGAGGCGAACTATCCCTTTAAGTTCCGACACCAAATTAAATTAGATTACAAAGTAGAAAGCAGAGAATGCAATGACATACAAACACATTCAAGGATTCGAGGATGCTTCAACATGCTGACTGGAAGATAAAGGAACTGAACCACCAGATTATTTTTTTTCTGTCCCCCCCATTACAAATTTAACTATAATCCTATTTGGAAACTGAGCCATCTGCAGAGTTCATGGAACCATTAACCTAAAATAAAGGCTGACTCACATTTTGCACACTGGACCTTCCAGTCTCTTTATGCACTCTGCGCTTGGCCTGATGCATCTTTCACAAACAGCGTTTTCGAGCAGTGAGCGCAACAGGACTCTCATTGTCTCTGTCGTGCCAAACAAGTGGTCGAATTGACCCAGAGAGGAATCAATCCCGTGTGCCACTGGATAACTTCAAATACGGCTGCTTTCCACTGTCATGAGGCTACAAAAGACCTTCAATTACGCTCGTCTCCCCTCCTCTCCGACGGACGCCGAACTGCATGATCAAAGGTTGCCATAGAGAGAGCATGAAAGCGGTGAGGGTGACACCAGTTTCCTGCAGGCTGCGGACTCTGGCTGCATCTTTATAAAAATGGCTTGTATAATGTATCAGACATGCAAACGAACTGTTTCTGTTTTGCTTTGTATACGGAGGAGACTCACTGATGGGTTCCAAGTTTGTTTGTTTTTGCTTCTAATTCATGGAAGTATTTTCCACTCGCAGCTTGTTTACACAAGGAGCATTTTCCTTTCTTACAGTTTTTTTATTCAAGACCAGAGGTGGGTAGAGTAGCCAAAAATTGTACTCAAGTAAAAGTACTGTTACTTAAGAATAATATGACTCAAGTAAAAGTAAAAAGTAGTCATCCAAATAATTACTTGAGTAAGAGTAAAAAAGTGCTCGGTGAAAAAACTACTCAAGTACTGAGTAACTGTTGAGTAACGTCTGATTTATTTGTTAACACAAGCATTCAATCAGACAGACAAAAATACTAAATAATCATCTTTAGGCAAATTAGAGTTCATCCAATTGATAAAATAAATTAAAATTAATTAATTAATTACAAAATAGCTTAAATTAAAATAATCCAGGTAAATTCAAGTACTTCAATAAAAAAATAAAAGAGACTTAGGAAATGTTTAAAACATATGTAACCCATATGTAACCTAAAAAACAAACATTCACCTATCCATGGGGGGAAAAAACGAGTTTAGGAAACTTAGCGCTACATGTTTCCTCAAGTTAGATGTTGAGTTTCTGCTGAAATGTGCGTTTGTTTTGGTTGCCACAGAAGACACATAATGTAGCTGCTGTTTCTCACTCTTTGTAAGGTAAACATGCTTTCAGTATGAGGCCTCGTCTGCGTCTTCATTTCCCACCGTTGGTTCTGACATTTTTCATCTGTTTCTTTGTTTGTTTGCTACGACTGCTAATGCTAAAGCTAACCCGTCCCGCCGCTGAGATCGAGTACGGTCACGTGACCAGACTGCACGGCTGCGTCTGATTGGTGGAACACAGTCAGGTGGTAGAGCCTTTGGTGGAAGTCTCTCTCTCTGTCAGAATAAAACATTAAAATGAGGCGTACGCGGGGGGATAAAAATAATGAGGCGTAGAATACCAAAGAGGTAAGAAGAAAAGTAACCAGCTCATTGTAGCCTAATGTAGCGGAGTAAGAGGGCAGTTTCTGCTGCACACATCTACTCAAGTAAAAGTAAAAAGTATAGAGATTTAAAACTACTCCTAGAAGTATAATTATTTCAAAAACTTACTCAAGTAAATGTAACTCATTACTACCCACCTCTGCTCAAGAGGCCATAAAAGTTTCCATTTCAGTCTGACTGAAACGAACGAATCATCTTTTTTTTTCTCTCATTTTGAACAAACCCCACCGAGGGAACTCTTTGAGAACTCTCTGTAATGGTGAATGAACCACCGGGTGTTACAGCAGAGCAGCTGAGTGCCCGTCCAAAACAAATACAGCCTGAACTGAAAGTGAAACCTATCTCTGAGCCCCTCGAGCAGCTTGTATAGATCCCTCCGTCTCAGGAAAAGCAGACCACCGGGGACTCTTGGTGTTGTTTCTGAATTTTGTTTGCGGGAGGCTTGTTAGTTGAAGAATGTGGTTTATTCAGTGGAGCAAGAACTGGATGCTTCAGGCTGCCCTGCAGGGACTCAAATTGACAAACAAGGAGGAGAGACCAGAAGAGTGAGAAAGTGAGCAGAGGCAGAGTGTCTGCACTGTTTGGTGGGAACTAGGGCTGGGCAACGATTCAAATGTTTAATCTAATAATCTCATGATTTCCCTGATTAATCACCATTAATCACATTTGTACGCAGAATCCAAAAATGAATCCAAAAGTAGTGTATAGCTTTTAGCATTTAGCTTTATTTTAAATGTGCTGCCATATGAATGAAAGTGCCATAACATTTGTTGTGAAAACACACTTTTAACATCAGCATCTTTCTGTAGTTTTTATGTAGAAGCCTCGCTCCACTGTCTGTTTCCTTGAATGACTTGCTGCTATCAGTTGTGTGTTTTGCCTTTAAGTGATATTTTAGACTGGAACTACTACGCTGAGAAGACAATTCCACTTGGCAGTGTTTACAGATGACTTTGGTTCTGTCGACTCCGCCGTCTGGAAGAACTTTAACATGAAAATGGCCGAGTAAAAGTTCCGTACCCTTCTCCATGTTTGGTGGATCCGCCGATTACTTTCTTTTCCTGTTCCACAGCAGACAGCAGCAGACTTTTACAAAATAAAAGCCTGTGAGCAACAGACTTTTACAAAATAAAATAATATGTGGGTACAGCAGATGCCCCATGTACAGAGGCTATAGTCCTCGCTGCAGCTGGCCCCGGTTCGAGTCTCACATCGGACGGCCCTGTGCTGCATGTCGTTCCCCCTCTCTCTGCCCCCTGCTTCCTGTCTCTCTGAACTTTCCTATCCATAATTTTTTTTTTTAAATTGTAAAAAAAAATAATAATAAAATAAAACCTGCGTTAATGCGCGATAAAATATTTATCGGCATTAAATAACTAACGAGTTAACTCGCCCAGCCCGAGTAGGAACATCTTTCGCTTGACACGGTTTTGTTGCTGCTGTTTGTTGAACTATTTAAACGGTTAGTGAATGGGTGGGGGGGGGAGAACTGATTAAATCATTAATGAGATGATGTTGAAACCTACTTGTTAGATTACTTTTTACTTTTTAATTTAACGGTCCAGTGAACTCATTCCTTGCTGTCATGATTAGGCAGTTTTTTTTCCTTTCAATTTAATCTAAATGAGGCACACAATGACAGATATTCTCTGCAACTAAATTGTGATGGAGTTTGGTTATGTAACGGTGACGGTGCAGCCCGGGGAGCGGAGTATCAAACTGACCTGCTGCAGTATTATGATGTTAATGTCGACTTTTTTCACAGAAAAAGCTCAAAGGTCTGCAGACCAGTGCATGACTAAACTGGATGGATGCAACATAAAAATGATTCATCCAGTCGTCTCTCTGACTGCTGTCCAGGCTGACTGTGACAGATTTTAGCTGAGTGTGGTGATGAAGGGACCGTATCCCAGAGCATCCATCAAGGAAGTAACAGATGTTGATGTAGCACAGCCAGATGTTTATTCTATGGCACAACTGGACCAACACACTGGTTTAAATGCTAAAAAAGTTCATCTTCAACAATCAATCTGCAGATTTGTTTCTGAAATAACGATTTAAAGCGTTCCTGGATAAACTGCTTTTCCAGTTCATCAGGTGTGCTGGTGGAGCTCCATCCAACACCCAGCAGCCTTTACTGATTTATCAGATTATTAGACAAACAGGACCATTATTCCACAAGATTTTAAGCATGTTTCATACTGTTTAATATATCTGATGGTAAATCTTGTTGCAGTAAAGCTAAAGTACCAGTAGAGGGCACTATTAACAAGAAAGAAATGTATGATAATGTCAATATTTTCATATCAGAGTGCATGTTTGCTCGTGTCGTTTGTCTCTGGCCCTGTGATGGACTGCGCCCCGCCCAGGACGTATGCTGCCTCTCGACCAATGGCAGTTGGGATAGCCCCCCCCACCCCCCAGACAATGGATGGATGGATGATTTCAATTTACAATGACTCAGAGATTTGAATAGTGGATGATAACATTTTCTCTGAGGAAAATAATTGCTGATTCATTGTCTGGGAGCCAAATAAAAATGATTAATTAACTAAATGTTTGAGAAGTGGTGTTAACGTTTTATAAAATTAGACTTTTCATTATCATGTTTAAACACCACCGGAGCAGCGACTGCCTGTTTATCTTCTTCTCCCGTTAATTTCACTTCAGGCTGCTGCTGCCGCTTCACATTAATTGGGCTTGTTGCATAGCAACAGTCAGGAGGCTTGGTCCTGTCATCGAAACTGGATTTGAAGGGTATTAAGGACCGTGATGAGCTGTCTGGGATGTGTCGGGTGCATCATTATACGTGAGTTCTGTGCTCTGAGGCTGTTTTAAAGTCACACTTTACCTGCTGACCGTGGTAGAACACCGCGAGGAGGAACATGGCCATCAGGAGCAACGACGTCTCTTTGGTTCCCAGGAAGTTTCTGTGGCAACGAGAACAAAAAAGGAATCTGCTGAGTGTTCATTTTTCCAACAAGTGAGTGCTGAATGAGCTCTGATGGCGCAGAAACGAACCCCCGTCACCAATAAAGTCTACATAGAAACTACAGAAACACAAACAGAGGAAGGTGGCAGGACTCCTTTTCTTTTCTGATGTGACAGAAGCATAAAACCTCCGTGTTTATTTTCAGATTGTGGAGAGCTGCTCTGGAGCACACCGAGGATTAACAGCTCAGAGAGATGTAGAGATGCTGCTCCAGGTATTTCATACATAGACCTCAGAGCCAGACTCCCATAACAAGTGAAAAATAAGAAATCATTCGTTTTCAGTGCAGAGGATCAGCTCATGACAGTGATGTATGATGTGATGTCTTTAGGGGAACAATAAAGCTGTGAAGGCTTTTCTTCATACCTAATGCCAGGTTTAAACTGCGGTGCAGCTCGAGAGACCCCCAAACGGTGTGCAATATGAAATAAGTCAACATGAAAAGACACAAGAAACCGTCCAGACAGCAGAATTGGGGATGAGCTGGTCAGTGCAGCAGATGAGAAGAAGCTGAGGCATTTCCCAGAAGGAGGACTAATTTAAAATAACTCTCAATTAAATTCTATCTCCCCTCATATACAATATCTACCATTTTTTAATATTTTTTAGGGGCTTTTTTGCCTTTATTAGATAGGACAGTGTAGAGAGACAGGAAGCAGAGAGAGGGGGAACAACACGCAGCACAGGGCCGTCCGATGCGGGACTCGAACCGGGGCCAGCTGCAGAGAACTATAGCCTCTTATACATGGGGCGCCTGCTCAACCCACTACGCCACAGACCACCCAAAAATCTATAATTTTGTAATGAAAAAAAGCCCAACTCACGAGCCCTGAGTGTCACATTCTCATTTTTACAGTCTCACACCTCATCCTGACTGAACGCAAGCGAGCGATTGATAAAAAGTGATCAGAATGCGTACTTTTCACTCAGCCTGTCCTGACATGCCGCGACGGCGACCTAAAATTGCCCGCGCTGTCTCTATCTGGACGACATTTCGCGGCAGCGTCCCGCCCCTAAACACTTCTTATTGGTTGAAATGAACAAGCTGCTTCCTGTTGACAAGCTAGTTAGCAACAGGTCAGCATCACTCAGGGAATAACGGACGAGGAGAAGCTGATCTTTACCGTGGAACAGCACCCAATGGTTTATGATCCAAACAGATGTCAGAAATCTATAAAAGAGCGCCAGAAGTTAGTTGACGTCCCTTGATGATTTGATTGGTTTGGATTCTGAACCAATAGAATCACTCGCGACAAAATCGTCACCCTCGTGCGGCATTTCATTGTCGCTTCGCGTCAGTTTCGCTCGCTCACGTTCAGTCAGGATGGGGTGTTAAGGCCTCAGTATGTTTCTCCATCGCTATCCGTCAAGCTCCGTCGTCCGTCCTTTGGAAGTCTCTCCGTCGGGATGTCGGATACCCAAGGCAGTTCACCTCCCGATCAGTAGGCGGCGCTACGTTAGACGACCCAATCTGGCGACGTCTATGGTGAAAGTGGTTGATTGGTTGTTCACCTTCCGGCTCCGTTCCACTCCTCACAGTGAACGATGGCGACCGAGAGAGAAAGACTGTTGTTGGAGTTGGAGCTTGTTGATGTTGAAATGCAAATAATTTTGACCAAATGTTGACCGGCACACAGTAAACTCTTTCAAAAATGGCGGCGTTGTTGTTCTGAGAGGAAGGAGCTAAACCGGGAAAGTGATTCTGGAAATGATGTTGTTAGCCGACCAATCACAACCCTTGGGGTCCCCGTAGCTCTCCGTAGGCGACCATAAATCAGCCTTTAGGGTGTAAAATGGACTGTATGAGACGATCTACTCGTGTCAAAGAGGTCATTGCTGTGGAATCCAAAGAAAAAATGGAAAAGCCTCACAGCAGTTCTCCCCACGGACGCGTGGGTTCTCTCTGGGTTCCGCTCACAGTTCCAAAACATTCACGTTGGGTTAATTGGTGATTTGAAATTGAGAGATTGACCCCAGGACTCATGTGAGTGTACCCTGCCTCTCTGGGATGGGCTCCAGCTCCTCCCCAGCCTTGCACATGATGAAGCGAATATGGGAAATGAATGACTTAGTGATGTTTGTAGCCTGGTTCATGTCAGGTGATTTCTATCCAAATTATGTTTACCTTAATCTAACCAAGTGGTTTTCGTGCCTAAAACTGTCTGAAGTATGATTAAAAAGACAAAAAGTGGTGGTATGATTCCAGCTCTACTCCCAAAACTCTTTTAAAACATTCCCAGGGTGCGCTTAGAGCTGGGTAAAAACACTTTATCCATTTATGCTTGAAAAGGTCTACAGCTTACACTCTTTTAAGGACTTTTAGTTCACATGGCCAAGTCTTTTTACATGTTTAATGCTGCCATCTTCACCAGGACTCCCGGAGAGAAGAGAGATCGTATGTTAAACATGAATGAATGAATAAATCAGTAAACTAACAAGCTAAATAAATGTCAAGAGAGCATCAATGATGGTCAATGATCAAAGTTTTCCTCTATTAACGTCTTGAGTTTTATTACTCCACCACCACTCCAACCTCCACATGCTGATTTTGGTGGTTTTTAAACTTGATGCCACCACCTTTTGTTTTTTTAATCATACTTCAGGTGATGTCCCAAACATGAGATTTTATTTAACAGTTTACTGTCATACAGATAGTTGCACCTAATGACTTGTCTTTATTTTAGTGTAAGATTAGTTCAATCAATTAAACAATAGCAGGAAACGGTGCTGCAAATACACCATGGAAATGGTGATGAAGTCCATTACAAAGTTGCCACTTAGTCAGTGGAGTTACATTGCACTAAAAGGATCGGATTATTGACTAAATTACAATCAGACTGAGTTATTAAATTCATGTAGACACCTTAATCTGAAAGGAAATTGGACTGGATCGGATTAAGACCCCGAAATAACTGGGTTGAAAGTCACTCTAAACCTGCTTGTCGTAAAAATGCTTTGTGCCTATGATTTGATTCATTCTCCGCCATATATCCAAGGATAATTACCCTTGCTCAACTCAGTCTTATTGTAATTTAGCCAACAATCTGATCCTCTCAGTGCCATGTGACCCCACTGAGTGATAATCAGAATATAACTCTGATTGAGGGTGTGGGTTATAAAAAAACAACTTTTATATTTCTCCAAATCTGCATCAGGCTGCAGGGCCTCCACTTTCTGTCCCTGGAAATCCAAAACAGAATTAAATGCTACAGGTGTCACAGAAAGGCAATGACAGTATACCACCTTTTAATGCACCAGATTAAAGGTCCTAAATCTTTTCCTCCTTTTTTTTTTACTCATCTCAAAGTACCAGGTGATAAAACCAGAGGAATGCAACAAAGTCCTTTGAGATGAAGGTCCACTGACATCGATGAGCATCTCTGTCTTCTCTGTTTTTACCACATTTCCAGCCCAGCTCAACAACCTATTTTCCCCTGACAGTGATTACATATCACAGATAAAAGAAAGAAAAATCTCAGGGCCGCAGTGTGAGTGTGACAAAAAGTAAATAATATGAAGAAGGAAAGCGCAATTACACGAGACATGAAACAGTCTTTCTCCTCCTGAGGTCCTCCTTCATGTTGACCTTTCATCTAATATCTCAGAGGGGCTTTAAGAAATTAATCTGACTCCCATCAGCTCCCTGTGGTGATGATCTGTGTGGAAACCTTTGCTCTGAGGGTCATTCTTATTTTCTCTGGGTGGCCTCGAACGTAGTCACAGTAAAGTTCACTGTGCTATCTCAGAGAGCCCTTCTTCTTCGTGTGTTTTTTAGGAGGTGGAGGTGAGAAAACACATGAAGAAGTGAGGAACAATGAATGTAAGGCTGTGTTCGAAACCGCATACTTCTCCTACTCATACTAACTTTTTGAGTTAGTAAGCGAGCTTGAGTAAGCGAGAAGTTCCCGGATGCATACTCGATTCTCCGAAATGTTGGGTCTGCATCATGAGGTTACTGCTCATACTCAAACTACCCAAGATGCAACGTAACGTGACGTCGCCGATCGTCATTTCCTGTCAAAACGGCAGTTTCAAGCTAGCTACAACGAGGGTAGGTTCACTTCCTGTTTTCAAAACAAAAGCACCAATTGTATGGTAATGGCTTTCCCTATGATAAAAGGCAACGGGTATTTTATTTTGTGAAAATAACCGGAAGTGCGTTGCTCACTGCGGCTAGCTTTAGTAGCGCTGAATTCGTGGGAACAAAATTGTAAACAGCCGGTATTTTGTCAGGTTTTCAACACGTTGGGGATCTAAACGACTACTTTCTCTCCTGAAAATGTTTCAAATGTTGCTAAAGTTTACAGAGTTTAGAGCTTAAGGGAAATCAGCTTCAGGCCGGCTGATTTTGGCTCGGGCAGGAGCGAAATGCATTGTGGGTAAACGCTCTGCATACTGTCTGATCGATGAGTATGCAGAATGGAAGTATGTAGTATGTAGTATGTAGTATTTAGTATGCGGTTTCGAGCAACTGTTTTTGCTTCACATATTTGTTCATTTGAGCCTGACCAGCAGTAAGGAGTTGGCTTCAACTCACAGAATCCAGTCTTAGATGTAGACAAATGGAGAGTGTGACTGGTGAACTTTTGGGAAAAATCACTCACTCCGTGTTGTGGTGGACGGTGTCGTAGCGAACGAACAGCGAAGTGTAGAAAGCCTCTGTCAGCAGCGAGTAGATGGCGATCATCATCAGCAGCACGGCCAGCTTCAGCACAGAGTTCAGCCGCAGGAACACGGCACAAGTCACCATCGCCAGGACTCCTGTGAACACAAAATACTGGGAGAGACAGAAAGATTTGGTCAACTTCATCTGGCACGCGCTGTATTTAAATAAGTTGCTTCTGTCAAATGTGAGGCACCTCAAAGGGCAATACTACTGATGGGCACTATGCTCCGTAACATCTCTGACTACTATTCAAAAGATGTAATCTTCTCATGAAACACAAAGCCGATATAATGTTTTTCCCACAAGACATTAGAGTAAGATTAGATACATTAAGTCTTTATGATTGGACTGTTAGTGATGTTTCTGTCTAATCTGATTTCAAGCATCGCACTCCAGCTCCATTTTCTTGTACTACACTGAAAAAAGGGAAATATTTGGTCCTTGAATTTACAGAAGAGGAGTTAGTAAAAGCAACACAATTCATTTGTATTCTGTTTGTGAATGTGGTTTAATCGAGTACACTTGAGTTGTTTATAAAGAAGGTTGAACTAACTAGTTTATTTCAAGTTGATTGAAATTAATCACATTAAAAAATAAAAAAACTCAATGGCTGTGTTCGAAACCGCATACTTATCCTACTACTCATACTAACTTTTTGAGTAAGTATGCGAGTTTGAGTAAGCGAGAAGTTCCCGGATGAATACTAGATTCTCCGAAATGTTGGGTATGCATCATGAGGTTACTACTCATACTCAAACTACCCAAGATGCAATGTAACGTGACGTCGCTGATCGTCATTTCCTGTCAAAACGGCAGTTTCAAGCTAGCTACAACGAGGGTAGGTTCACTTCCTGTTTTCAAAACAAAAGCACCAATTGTATGGTAATGGCTTTCCCTATGATAAAAGGCAACGGGTATTTTATTTTGTGAAAATAACCGGAAGTGCATTGCTCACTGCGGCTAGCTTTAGTAGCGCTGAATTCGTGGGAACAAAATGGTAAACAGCCGGTATTTTGTCAGGTTTTCAACACGTTGGGGATCTAAACGACTACTTTCTCACCTGAAAATGTTTCAAATGTTGCTAAAGTTTACAGAGTTTAGAGCTTAAGCGAAATCAGCTTCAGGCCGGCTGATTTCGGCTCGGGCAGGAGCGAAATGCATTGTGGGTAAACGCTCTGCATACTGTCTGATCGATGAGTATGTAGTGTGTAGTATGTAGTATGCAGTATGTAGTATGTAGTATGTAGTATGCAGTATGTAGTATGCAGTATGCAGTATGTAGTATGCAGTATGTAGTATGCAGTATGCAGTATGTAGTATGCAGTATGTAGTATGCAGTATGCAGTATGCAGTATGTAGTATGTAGTATGCAATATGTAGTATGTAGTATGCAGTATGCAGTATGCAGTATGTAGTATGCAGTATGTAGTATGCAGTATGCAGTATGCAGTATGTAGTATGCAGTATGTAGTATGCAGTATGCAGTATGCAGTATGTAGTATGTAGTATGCAATATGTAGTATGTAGTATGCAGTATGTAGTATGTAGTATGCAGTATGTAGTATGCAGTATGCAGTATGTAGTATGTAGTATGCAGTATGCAGTATGCAGTATGTAGTATGCAGTATGCAGTATGTAGTATGCAGTATGTAGTATGCAGTATGCAGTATGTAGTATGCAATATGTAGTATGTAGTATGCAGTATGTAGTATGTAGTATGCAGTATGTAGTATGCAGTATGCAGTATGCAGTATGTAGTATGCAGTATGCAGTATGTAGTATGTAGTATGCAGTATGTAGTATGCAGTATGTAGTATGCAGTATGCAGTATGTAGTATGTAGTATGCAGTATGCAGTATGTAGTATGCAGTATGTAGTATGCAGTATGCAGTATGCAGTATGTAGTATGCAGTATGCAGTATGCAGTATGTAGTATGTAGTATGCAGTATGCAGTATGTAGTATGCAGTATGTAGTATGCAGTATGCAGTATGTAGTATGCAGTATGTAGTATGTAGTATGCAGTATGCAGTATGTAGTATGCAGTATGCAGTATGTAGTATGTAGTATGTAGTATGCAGTATGTAGTATGCAGTATGTAGTATGCAGTATGCAGTATGTAGTATGTAGTATGTAGTATGCAGTATGCAGTATGCAGTATGTAGTATGCAGTATGTAGTATGTAGTATGCAGTATGCAGTATGTAGTATGTAGTATGTAGTATGTAGTATGCAGTATGTAGTATGCAGTATGTAGTATGCAGTATGCAGTATGCAGTATGTAGTATGCAGTATGCAGTATGTAGTATGTAGTATGTAGTATGCAGTATGTAGTATGCAGTATGCAGTATGTAGTATGTAGTATGTAGTATGCAGTATGCAGTATGTAGTATGTAGTATGTAGTATGCAGTATGCAGTATGTAGTATGTAGTATGCAGTATGTAGTATGCAGTATGTAGTATGTAGTATGCAGTATGCAGTATGCAGTATGTAGTATGTAGTATGCAGTATGTAGTATGCAGTATGTAGTATGCAGTATGCAGTATGCAGTATGTAGTATGCAGTATGCAGTATGTAGTATGTAGTATGTAGTATGCAGTATGTAGTATGCAGTATGCAGTATGTAGTATGTAGTATGCAGTATGTAGTATGCAGTATGTAGTATGCAGTATGCAGTATGCAGTATGTAGTATGCAGTATGTAGTATGCAGTATGCAGTATGCAGTATGCAGTATGTAGTATGCAGTATGTAGTATGCAGTATGCAGTATGTAGTATGTAGTATGTAGTATGCAGTATGTAGTATGCAGTATGCAGTATGTAGTATGCAATATGTAGTATGTAGTATGCGGTTTCGAACACAGCCACAAATAACGTGAGGATTGTGTTTAGGATTTTTCGTGTGTGTGGTCATGAACATGTGGTCACTAACACCAGAGAGCTGACGGACACACGGTGAACATTCAACGCTTCTTATAAACAACCTGTTTTTACATTTCTATCAACACTATTTGTCCTTTGGGTAACCAGCCTGCAAACATGAAACGCTGCTCTTGTTAGTATACGACACACTGAAGCAGTAGAGATCAGATATCGAGACTTTTATTGCCAAAAAGCAACATCCTACCCCCTCCACCCAAACTCATGCACATCTTAGTCATCGCCCACATCTTTTAAACTCAGCGCTTCGGTTTGTGACACAATCTTTCTGTCATTAATTTGCAGTCTGAGCCCACATGACATCAAAATGTAATCATCAGCTCCTCCAGCCACATTATCACAAACCGGAACAGTCGACTGACTTTTATGTTTAAAGATGCCGAAGTTATAAAATATTAAATCCAATATCTGACAGCCTGCTGTAACGAAGCCTTCGAAATTGGCACAAGCATTTTTTTTTCTGGTTCTGCTGCAGCTAAAAAGTCAAAATCTCTTCCCGAATGTATCTAAAAACAGACCTTATTTGCACACAAAAAGCCTTTGGAAGCCCCGGGAGGAAATAAGTTTGTGATGAATACACGCAGCAGTACATGACTTAACCGGAGCTCGGAGCTATAAAAATGTGGCTCCCTTATTGACTCTATCAATCAGCCGCGTATTGTGTGAGCAAAATAACAGAACGGATATTTTCTGCATGGCGCCCTGACGGCTCCATCAGTCGCCTGTTGTCCGAGGCGAGACCTCCCTCTGGGCGCGAGCAGCTGTCGAGGATGTTTAATTCATCATTTTGCCGCTGTCACAGTGGTGGAAAAAACACAACAGATGGACCCGACTACGAAATTCAGACACCTCATTTTGTCGGTACCTCTGGGTAGAAGCAGATGTCTGGGATGGAGGCGGACTCGTTGTACGTCTGGTTCCTGAAGGTGTTGGACTTGTCGAAGTCGCACCACAGCTGCGGGAGAACCAACAAGGGGTTGATTACTGTCGTTGCGCAGAATTTAAACTCTTTCAGAATCGGTTTGGAAATTCTTTTCAATGCGAATTTTCGTCAAACCTCAATTGGATCAATCAAGATGTTTTGTGTCGGATATTTGCAGCTTTGTTTTTTTTTCGGTAAACATGCACCTGAAAAAATGCCCCTCCAAAAATAAGTAAAAAAACAACAAATACGAGACGTTTTTGCTTGAAATAAGCAAAAAAAATCTGCCAATGGAACTAGTGAAAATCGGCTTGTCAAGATTTCTTGAAATAAGATGTGATATTTAGGACTTTTGAGATAAAAGTGATCTTGAAATTAGCTTAAAAACCTCTTCAAATGGAAAAAAAAAAGCTTGTTTCATATGAAATCTGACTCAAAACAATTTGTTTTCAAGACTTTTTCACTTAACAAGATATTCAAGATGTATTGTCTTCAAACAAGTCCCTATATCTGGCTGAAATGGTGCTTGTTAGGCAGTTGTGTCTTATATTAAGTGTAATGAGATACTCAATGAGAAAAATATACTTGGTAAGACTTGGATTTTTTCCAGTGTGTGAAGATTCAGATTTCAGATGCACATTTCTGACCCAGTGAAACAATTTGAATTCAATATGTTGGTCCAGGAGATCTAAGCCTTACATTCTTTCACAGATTCATCCATCATAGGGTTGAAATAACACCACCTGGCCATTATGAAAAGTGTCACCGCATGGATTTCATTAGGCAAATAGATAAGATCCTCCCGATGGAAAAGTACTGCAGTGATTAATGTGTTTGAGCTGGCAACATTACACAAGGTATTTAACCTGAACCGATGCAGTAAGCAGCTTCTCATCACCTTAAAGGGACAGTTCGCCTCTTTAGACATGAAGCTGTATGACATCCCATATTAGCAACATCATTTCTGAACATCTTCTTACCCCCTGCTGCGTCCTGTGAGCAGAGTTCCAGCCTCGTTTTGGTGTTGATGAAAGTAGTCCGGCTAGTTGGCTGGGGTTTAAAAAATAAAGCGTTTTGCTTCTCAGAACAATATACGTTCAAAAGAGTAATACATTTGCATCACAAAATCGAAAATGTTCATAAATGATGTTGCTAATATGGGATGTCATACAGCTTCATATCAAAAGAGGCGAACTGTCCCTTTAACGGTCAAGTTTGAAGACACAAGCTGTGGAAAAAATATTCCTCTTTTTCATTAAGTTCAACTTATTGGTCTGCATTAAGAAAAGAAAACTAACTAATAAGATTGCTTAAAATACTAGAATCATGTTAAGAAATG
Organism: Odontesthes bonariensis; assembly: GCF_027942865.1. NCBI lineage: Eukaryota > Metazoa > Chordata > Actinopteri > Atheriniformes > Atherinopsidae > Odontesthes > Odontesthes bonariensis. Next base: position 5,816,301 of record NC_134519.1, read on the forward strand.
TCCAAAGCATCATTAAAACCTTGTGGGATAGAGGCGAACCATCATCTTTGTGGAGACAATGTGGTCAGAAGAACATCTTGAATGTTTTGAATCTAAGAAAACAATGTTTAGGAGTGAAGTTAAGAACATTTTCACACCTTCAATGCAAGAAAAAGTAAAACATTTGGGACTAAAGAGCTGTGTAGCTTTAAGAAAAAGGAGGCTTCAGTTTGCAAGGAAGCATGAAAACTGGACTTTGGAGCCATGGAAAAAGGTCACGTGGCGTGATGAGTCCACATTTACTCTGTTCCAGAGTGATGAGCACCCATCATGCTTTGTTTCAACTGTACAAACCTGTGAAGCCTTTTTGACCCGTGGTTACTTCAGATGGTCAGGTCTACGTTTAGCGACATCACGCACGTATAAACGTGAGGTCACATGACTTCCTGTATACACTGAATGAGCCACAGATTTTCTTCTTCGTTCCTCATGGCACAAACGTATTTTTAAGATAATAAAGTCAGGATTCATTGGGCTCAGAGTGGGAATCAATGGTTCAGGGAGAAATCCTTTTCACTCATGGACTGACCAACAGAGTCCAGATCTTAACCCCATTGAGAGTCTTTGGGATGAGAAGACTTTACGCTGTGGATCGACTCTACCCACCTTCAACAGAAGACGAATCAATGCAACTCTGGGCAGTATTTAGTCTTGTGACTTGTGTATTACACTGGAAAAAATGCCTATCCAAAAATAAGTAAGAAAAACAACAAATAAATAACGTTTTTGCTTGAAATAAGCAAAAAAATCTGCCAATGGAACTAGTGAAAATCGGCTTGTCAAGATTTCTTGAAATAAGATGTGATATTTAGGACTTTTGAGATAAAAGTGATCTTGAAATTAGCTTAAAAACATCTTCAAATGTAAAAAAAAATCTTGTTTCATATGAAATCCGACTCAAAACAATTTGTTTTCAAGACTTTTTCATTTAACAAGATATTCCAGATGTATTGTCTTCAAACAAGTCCCTATATCTGGCTGAAATGGTACTTGTTAGGCAGTTGTGTCTTAAATTAAGTTTAATGAGATATTTTGACTAGAAATGAGACAAATATACTTGGTAAGACTTAGATTTTTTTCAGTGTAAATACTAAATATTAAAGTATTATTCAGTTCAATTTAACTAATTTGCAATTTGCTTGCTCTGTAGCTAAAGTTGGCATTCAGTTTTTCAAAGGACTGATCCATACAGACGCATTTAGAACCAGCTGAGAACCTTTGGGGTCCATTTTTTTTTACAAATACATGGCATTTTTAAACCAAAATGAGTTGGTACACTGGAAAAAAAATCAAAATTACCAGGTATATTAGATAGGTAGATCCTTTATTATTAATGACGAGAAGGAAAGATGACGAGAAGGAAAGATGAAGCGAAGAACGAACTCACGATGTTGATCATCGCTGCCAGGAAGTTGATGAGGATGGAGACGAAGATGATGACGTTTCGTGCCGCGTAGGTTTCGTTGATCCAGCAGCAGAATTTTCTCAGGACCAGAGGCAGACACTTGTAGTCTTCTGCTGTCGTAACTAGGACCAGGCAGGAATGGAGGATGATGAGGACTGAGAACTGGATCACCATGGTTACCATTCTACAAAAACACACAAGAGTATAAATATACAGTTAAGGACAAAGGACTGAACTCCCCCCCCCCCCCCCAACAGCTGCTCAACAATTATGCACCTGATTATTTGAAGTGTGAGCACCTCTGTAAAAGCAGAAGTTTTGTCAGTTTACTGGCCAGATATTGTTTAGGTTTAGGTCGGGGTGTTTTCTGGTAAAGGTCAACAACCTTTTGAGAAAGTATAAGAGAATACCACAATCTACTGTCTTTGGTAATTCCATGTATGCTGCCATGTAATATGTTTCTATACTGTTCCTGTGAATAAAGGCCTCAGTTAGCATGTTAAAGGTTAAAGGTCACCCCAAGGTCAGAAACCCAAAGAGCTACATCTCAGACTCTGCAGGCCTCAGTCAGCATGTTAAAGGTTAAAGGTCACCCCAAGGTCAGAAACCCAAGAGCTACATCTCAGACTCTGCAGGCCTCAGTCAGCATGTTAAAGGTTAAAGGTCACCCCAAGGTCAGAAACCCAAGAGCTACATCTCAGACTCTGCAGGCCTCAGTCAGCATGTTAAAGGTTAAAGGTCACCCCAAGGTCAGAAACCCAAGAGCTACATCTCAGACTCTGCGGGCCTCAGTTAGCATGTTAAAGGTTAAAGGTCACCCCAAGGTCAGAAACCCAAAGAGCTACATCTCAGACTCTGCAGGCCTCAGTCAGCATGTTAAAGGTTAAAGGTCACCCCAAGGTCAGAAACCCAAGAGCTACATCTCAGACTCTGCGGGCCTCAGTTAGCATGTTAAAGGTTAAAGGTCACCCCAAGGTCAGAAACCCCAAGAGCTACATCTCAGACTCTGCAGGCCTCAGTCAGCATGTTAAAGGTTAAAGGTCATAACAGCACAGTTAGAAACAGACTGAACAAGTACGGCTTGTGTGGAAGGGCTGCAGGAGAAAGCCTCTTCTCTCTAAAAAGAACATGGCAGCACAGCTTAGGTTTGCAAAGCTGCATCTGAACAAACCACAAGACTTCTGGAACAATGTCCTTTGGACAGAGCAGACCAAAGTGGAGATGTTTGCTCATAATGCACAGCATTGGAAATCAAACACAGCATATCAGCACAAACACCTCACACCAGCTGCCAAGCACGGTGGTGGAGGGCTGATGATCTGGGCTGGTTCTGCAGCCACAGGACCTGGGCACCTCGCAGCCACTGAGTCCACCATGAACTCCTCTGGATACCAAAGTGTTCTAGAGTCAGATATGAGGTCATCTGTCTGACAAAAAAGCCCTGGTTTAACATAAATCATACAAAAGGCAAATCCTCCCAAACACATAAGCGGCTGAAAAAGAAAAAAGAATCAAGGTGTTGCAATATATTGTGTAAAATACCTAACCCTGCCAATTGAAACGGATAGTTTTGTTTCTAACAGTCTCCTTTCTCTTACCTGGCAGAGGGAAGCAGGCTTTGGATGGTGGTGATGAAGACGAGCACAATGAAGGCGCAAACCAGGTTGGACTTGAAAACCTCGTCCCTCATCTGCGAGTACTGCCCAAAGAAGGAAGAAGAAGAAGACAAAGAAAAGAAAAACGAGGGAAAGGAGGTGAGGGGAAGATGGAAAAACAAGTTTTCAGACGAACAAAAACGACTGAACGAATCAAAATGCACCAAACAAACGGATGCACTGCCACAGATGCAGCATGCAACGGTTCAACCACAAGCGTTAGAGAGAGACAGGAGCTGGTGGGTTAGCTGTGGGGTCCTGGGAAAGGTGCGAAGCTGACAAGCACAGTGTTAGCTGTTAGCTGTTAGCCTTTAGCTGTTAGCTTAGACACAAACGGAGAGCGTCACAATAGGCCAACTGTGAGGCTTGATGTAAAACGCAAATTTGGATTGGATTTGGATTTGAATGTCAATGCTAACAACTAATCCATAATAGAAAATAAAAAAAAACATCATTGGTACATACATACACATGGTAAGTCTGTTTTCAGGTCCAGTTTTAAATTATGATGCTTTTGAAGACTTTTGTACTATTTTGTTTTGATAAATGTAGCCACTCTCATGTTAAAGTATTTGAAATGTTAACATTTGAGAAGCAATGTCAAATGTTTATGCCTTACCTAAATGCATGAACATCAACTTCAATGCCAGTGCTTTCTGTTTAGTGTTTGATAATATTACTTCTCTGTGTGACATCATTTGTGTAAGACCAAGTTAATCAATCAGCACATGCAAATAAGCTAAGGCTAGATTACATTTTCAGATCTAAAAATTGTTCAAGATTTCAACAAATTTTTCAATTCATGAACATTGAAACGTTCGATTTAACTACAAGCATTCGTTGTGGAGAGTGACATCTATATTTTTATGGATTTAACTAAAATAAAGAGGCATTTTTTCCATTTTTGAACATACCAAGCTAGCTGGCGCTAGCATTTGAGCTAAGCTATGCTAATTAGATCTAGGTCCGCTGTAGGTCTACTATATCTTTTCTTACCAACATAAGAAGCATATAAAACATAGTAAATTCAACTAAAATATTACTTGACCATTTTCCTCCTGCAAGAAAAGCTGAACATAACTGAAACAAGGTGTTTATTATTGTTGCCGAGAAGTGTTTATTAGCATCTGGGCATTAGCATTTTCAGAGGAAAATGTGCACTGAAAATGATTCTCCAGTCTGGACCTAACTCCCAGACTTATCTCAATCTTAAAAAATTTCATCCAAGTGACCCCTGCTCTCCCAACCTCGCTGTCTCTTTCTCAAAGGGTGCTGGGAAATTAGCAAGAGAGGATGCTTCACGTTTTGTCACAAATTTAAAAAAAAAAAAGAAAAAAGATGAGGGAGGCTGATAGCAAATCACCGCACAGTTACTGAAAAAGGTTTAAAGAAAACAAATCAATATAAAGATAAGGATCTTAAAGTTTAGATGGAAGTGGGATCCAAGGGGAAACACAAATGTGGGTAGGGGAGAGCCAATATGTAGATAAACTGAAAGGTAAAAGGTGGGGAGAAAAGGGACTAAAAGCTACGAGAGTGCACTGCATTCAGCAAAGAAAAATAATATTTAAGCACACCTTCTTCTAACCATGACTTCAATATCTTATTAGTATGACTTGACACTTCATAATAAGGATAAAATTACCTGTGGGCTTAAAACGATGCCGTAAGCTAATGTGCAAGAGCGTGTTGCTATGGAAACGGCCTGTCCACATGCCTTTGGCGTGTCAAAGATTGTGGCTGTTAATAAACCCACTTATATTGTTTTCATATCGTCTAATGCCTGGCCCAAAAAGCCTAAAAGAAAGCTGATTAACCCCTTAAATCTCTTGTTTATGTTCCCATAGATATCTTTAAGATTGAGCCAAATGCTGATAGTTTTGGGACTTTCCAGCGACGCGATTTTTATTAAAAACGCGCTTTTGATGTTTTGACCTTTAATAATGCGTGTTCAACCTAAAGTTTCAAGGTAAGACATGAAGTCATTAAGTCATTTTGGGATATGGAAGCCATGCATTTGAGAAAACCACTCAGATTTGGGTTTTTTTCTTTAGTGAAAGCAGTGTACGATGATTAAAAAACAACTTTTTCCACAGTTCTGCAAAACGGGTCCATGGCATGGACCTTTGGTCATGAGTAAACTGAAGGGATCAACAAGTAAAGCCAAAAAAGCTAACATGAGTCATGGTTAAGTCGGTTTAATATCAGAGAATAATGGTTGTGGCTATACTGAACTTTAAATGGCATCTAGAAAGATAGTTGGTGTTTTTATTGTCAATCTGATTTATTTTTTTTCTTATTCACATAAATTAGTAAGGAGTCCAAAGTGTCCCACTGTATCCTTCTGAAGTTTCATCATATTTAATATAACTATCAGAGAGCCAATATAAACTTTAACGTTAATGTCATTCTGGAACCGTTTTATAGGAGAACGTTAACAACAAAAAAAAAGCAAGCTCCTCTGGCTCCTACTAGTGTGTCAACAGGAGCCGGGAGGAGGGTCAAATTAGTGTCAATTACTAGAATAGAAATAGAATAGAAAAATACTTTATTCATCCCCCAATGGGGGAAATTCAAATTAGTCAAGTAGCTCAAAAAAATAATAATATTTGCAATAATTGTAAATGATTGTATATTAACAATAATAACAACAATAATAATACCAATTCTAATAAAATTACTACTACTAACTAATAATAATAATAAATTACTAAATAAAAAAATTTAAAAATTTAAAAAATTCTGTCACTTATACTGTTGCTATGGTTACGCCACAGCCTCCTCTACTGAGAGAGGATTTTGAGGCAGAGCTGAAGCACAGCAGAGAGGAACAGGAAGGACCCTCCTCTTGCATTTTTCAAAGTAAAGCTCTTCTCCGTCTAAATATTTAAATTTTTTTAGCACAGTAGCATTAGGCCCCATTAAAGCCCCAGTTTTATAGTGATTTCCACTGAATCTAATGGTCTTATCAGATTTATTTATTTAATTACAATGTTTAATTGATTGAAGTTATTGGACGTTTAGCAATAAATTATTTAATTCAGTTTGAGTTTAAATTTTAGTTAAACTTAAAATCTTATTTTTATATATATATTTATATTTTTAGAGAATAATGGAATAACAAAATATGAGTCCAGGATTTAGGATTACTCTCGTGGCACACTTAAGACTCCGTACCTTTGGAGACTAAAACAGAGTAAATTAGTATATTTTTATCTCATTATTGACCCCAAAAATTTCACAAACTTCCTCAAGTTTGTCTCATATCACAGTGACTCATGTAAATGTGGTCAAATTAAAAAAAAAAAAAGGCACTTTTTTTTTGTATCTCTATAATACAAGTGCCTTTAGCTTACTCATGATGTAACAAAAAAAACAATAGCTGGTTGTTGTTTTGCTTCTGGAAATTTTCCTCTAAAAGAAGATATGATGAAGGAGAGAGAAAGGAAAAATAAATAAATGAATAATCTGTCTGAAACCCCAGCTACCTTCTCTTCCAGGCTGGAGTCTTTAAACATCAGTGAGAAAGGCTTGATATGCTCTCTTCTCAACTTATCGCCACTCCGTAAGTCGATGGCGCTCTCTATTCGCTTGTTAATTTCCTCAGGACCAGAGTGGACATGCAAAGCTTGTGCGAGATGGTTTGGAAGCAGATTTATCGAATTTCTCGTTAGGGCAGCCAGAGTCTAGGGGGGAAAGCACATGCACATAGAATGAACCTGCTTGTCCCCCCTTTTTTTGTTTCATTCAAGTTCCAAATGAAAAAGAACAGACACATTTACATTCATTACATACACAAAAAGAAAAATTACGGGAGAGGAAGTAGGGGAAGACCAAAATGCAACATTTGCCATCAGACGGACAGCTCAGAGCAAGTCATGCATATCCCATTCACCCTGGCACTTTGCACTGATGTTAGTGGTGACAAAGCTTGTAATTATGCACAGAATATAAGCAGAAACTGATGTGCACGGTTGTGATTGGAGAAAGGAAAGGGCTATAAATTAAAAACACATTAAATGAATGCAGACCGGACTTATGAGCATTAAAGCGAAAGACAAAAAAAAACACTGTTGAGCTGCAAAATGTCTGAAACGTGCGTTTATTTTCAACCGTAAATGTCCGTGAATGAAGTTTATTATGCATTATACCCTCAAGCAAGAAAACCTTTTTAAGACATTAATAAGCACTATCGGAAAATGACAAAAGGTCCTCTCTTCACAAGGGTCTCCTCAGACTTTAATTTGCCACTTCATCACTTCCCGACACGCTCGGCTTCCTTAAGCAGAAATGAATTGAAGGTCACAAGCTGCCATAACTTTGTTTTCAGAAGCCCCATAAAGACCCGTCTCATCCACTGCATTTACTAAAGCCCACTTCTCAGTCAACTGCTTAATTACATATTCTCGGCTTTCACGCTGACGCTTGAAAGTTTGCAAGAGCCCTTTAAAAACTCTCTCTGTAATATTTCAATAAAAGAACAAAAACTTCTTCCGCTTTTCAGACGGGCACCGAATAAGAAGAAAGAAAATGAACAAACGACCTTCGTCGTCAAGGTTTGTGAGGGTAAGATCATCACACTGAGGTGCTTTCCTTTCAGCGAAGGCACCAGATTCATGTCGGAGATGCTAAGCATGAGATCCATCACAAGAAAAACTGTTATCTGGAGAGGATGAGACCAGGAAGTGAACTGAGCCAAAGGCAACATCAGTGTTGTGTTTCACAATGGAGACATAAAAATATACCAAGAAAACAGGCTTCAAACACATTAACATGGCACAGGAAACGTCTTTAAAAGTGATGCGTTATGATTAAAACATTGTGTTTCTTGTTGGTCTGTCACATGGCAGATGGCACTAACACCAAACTTTCCAGTTATACACTTCTGTAAAGATATTTACAGAAGGATTTGTAGATTACTCATTACTCGTTGCATTCCTGATTTATGTGACATTATAATAAAAAATATGGCGAAAATCAATGTTTTTTAGGCTTTGGACAGTATATTTTGATTTCCTAGGAAATAAAAGCAGATATCCTGAAATCCCTCTGTAATTTTCTTTTCATTGTGTGTGTAAACAAAATGAAAAAAAGAATTTTGCACCTGGCTTTATCACATGTTCAGATCTAGATTCCGGAAATATATGCAAATGTGCTCATATTTAATGAGAGAATGCCTAATTTGCATAATGAAACATACACATTTCTAAAACTTGTACTACATTTTTTTTTCATACTTGTATAAATAATCAACTGCTGAAGTTTCATGGTGATATCTGTTATTTTAAAATATTACCCTATTCACCTGTAGTGTCTCGCCTGAAGGCAGCAAACATCGCCGATAAAACCGATGATTAATGTCCCGTTACTGTGACTAATTTACATTGCAGCGTGCATTTAAAGCCCAAACTATTGATGTGTTCCAGTTGTACACGGATGTCGGAATTTCCTAGATCAAAGTCAGATTTTTACTCTGAACCCCACGTGAAGTCGGATCCGGCTCGGAAAGTCGGATTAATTTTACCAGCCCTACATAGAGTTCCTGCTATCTGCTACTCAGGTAAACAGTAGCTACATGCTCGTTCCGAGCTCCGAGTTTTCATTGTAAACGAACGCACCAAAGGGACGACTGTCACTCCCCAGGGTCCTAAAGAGGAACAAGTTGCTGCCATGGATGTATTATAAGTGGATACGGTGCCGCCTCTCAGCCGGCACACCGATTTTTCCCAGTGGCCACTCGTGGTATTGCAACAAAAAAAATCCCCTGTTGCCCAAAAAGCATTTTCCCCCATAGACCGCAATAGTAAAAGAGATGCCTCTAAAACTGTTCACAGGACGCCTCCAGCTGTAACCGCTGTTATTTAATAATCTTTGTATCCTATACTTTTTAAGTCATGGACATTTTATCTGTCAAAAAGTTTTCTAACGGCCAATAGGGTATTACAAAAGCAACTACTTGAGCGCCAATCAAAAATTGACAGCTTGGTCCCCCCCAGTTCAAAAATCCCATCTGCGGCCCTGTGGTCTGTGACACGTAAAGTCTGCAGTAAAATAACGCAGATTTAAAACTGCAGCAGTGGATGTGAATGAGCGGCTTTAATTCGAATATATTTGGCTGTATTAAGACATTTACACTATTTTTTACAAAAAGATGGAACTTTTGGAGCTTCATCAGGGTGTTTAATCCATCACATTAAAATGAATTGCCTTCCACAATGGAGGACACATCTCATTCACTGAAGAGAAGCACTTAAAGTAAGAGTGACACGGGTCATACCTGAGGATGAGTCATTTTCTCAGAGCCAATGACATCATCGCTCCACCATTACTGACGAGTAAAAGCAGCCACATGGCAACTTTGCTCAAATGACCCTTTGAGTGTCTGAGACCCACAGAACCACCGGCCATTAACCTGATTATTAGAGATGTGCAGTGACGGAGATGTTTAGAAATTCAATACAATCTCACCGGCTCTGGCCAATTGAAGGTCTCCCCTCATCGCATTTATTTCAACTCGTTGAAACAGGAAATCCATCACGCTCTCGTAGATCGTTAAAAATTAATTTCCAAACTCCGTATGAATTTATGTTCTCGCTCCAATCTCGATTAATGGATTTTTTTTTTTTGGCTCTGACTTTCACCGGCAAAATTACACTGAAATATAAGTCTGATTTACAACCACCTGCAGATGATAAACGGCTGCAATTTAGACATTTTTCATTCACACTGAGAAGGTTTCAGGTGTGAAACGTGCAAGCTACGCTCAAGTTAGCAGCAATTATAGCACATCCAGTGGTGCAAAATGCTTGTTTTGGGCTGATTTTGTATCAATTACCCCTTCAAAATACCCCAAAATAGCAAAGCCAAAAAAACTACTGCTCCTAAAGTTGCTTTGAGAAGGATTTGTATTTAATATACATGAAGAAAAGAGGGAACAACCATGTTAAGTGCAATTTATTTTACAAATGAAAATGAACTTGAGCTGAACGAGACGATGAGATTAGAGTAAATGAGCTGTGAACTAATTAAAATCTGGGATCAAACAAAACGTTCGGCCTGCTTAATAAACAGAACCCCAACTGAGAAGTAAATGAATGTGAATTAAGTGGATTTTTTTTTTTGAGTGAGAGCTGAACTCGAGCTGAACTCGAACTCCACAAAACATTTCATGCATATGAATGAAAACGTGTGGCCTGTGTGTCAAATTATTAGCATATCTCAAACGGACTCAGAAAAACACACGAGTTTCATTATAATGGAGACAGCCGTGCAATCGGCTGCTTCAAATGAAAGTGCTGCGAGGTCGAGTTACGGCGCTGATATGTGGACCTCATTATCAGTTTACTTCTAAATATGTCGGCTCACATCTGTGGAGCGTGAACATTTATTTACACATTATTTCTGCATGCGGTGTTGTGTCATAACTGTGTAATTAGAGATCTGCAGCTTGAGCCAACCCTCGGCATTCAAGTTTCAATAAGTTTTTGTTGGACTTGAATGTTTCCAACCAACAGAGGACAAACCACAAATGTGCTAAATGATCCGCACGTATTTCAGGATTCATAAAAATGTTTGATGTGGAAGCCAAACACCAACAAACAAACAGGACGAAAGGCACAAATGTAACATAAGTCATCAAATTAGAAGATTACAGAGCATCTTGTGCAAATCGTTCAGTTTCTGGATGCTGAAATATTTGTCTTCCATCCAATAAAACTTGAATGTGTGGTGTGGATACAAGTGTTGCCTGTAAAAAAAATAATATTTTACTATTTAAGGCGAGACACGGCAGCAAAAAAAAAAAAACTGCTATAGAGAAAAGGTTGAAAACATAAATTAAAATGTTTATTTTATTACATTTTGTTTATTCACGGCAGTACGTTTCGTCTGAAATTTACCAAAAAAGTTAGCATTCCAATGCTCAATGCCGAGCTTCGTCTATTTACTGAAGTCTGTTGTGACCGGTATCGTTGGAAAGCTCAGAGTCTCCTGCACAATGATATGTCACCCAAATAACGGCACTTCCTTTCTATCAGCAACCAATCGAGAATGTCTAACAGCGGATTTATAGCTAACGACAAAATCTCATTGGCTGCTGCTCGTTTCTGCTAACGTGATTGGCTCAGATGCATCACGTGGTGGACTCTGACGCTCCCGTGTTTAGCTTTCGCGGAATCTCCGAAAATGCCCCAAAACACGGCAACTTTCAGAGAAAAGAAAGCAACAATTGCGCTTTGCAAGATGCAATAAAAGAAAATATGTTATACAGTATATTTTGATTTCCTAGGAAATGAATGCAGATATCCTGAAATCCCTCTGTAATTTTCTTTTCATTGTGTGTGTAAACGAAATGAAAAAAGAATTTTGCACCTGGCTTTATCATGTGTTCAGATCTATCTTCCGGAAATATATACAAATGTGCGCATATTTAATGAGATAATGCCTAATTTGCATAATTAAACATATAAATTTCTAAAACTTGTAATACATTTTTTTTCATACTTGTATAAGTAATCAACTGAGGACGTTTCATGGTGATATCTGTTATTTTAAAATATTAGCCTATTCACCTGTAGTGTCTCGCCTTAATACGATCAAAATAATGGTTTGAATAATTCACTTGGATGTGAAATGACGGCACTCGCTGTTGCTCTCAGAACACATGAAAACATTTCTGTCCTGAAACCGTCTCGTACGATGAGAGTTTGTCTGTGTTTTCCAGAACAAGTCACAGTTTTCTGACGTGGCGATGTAAGCTAAAGATCTGACAAAGAACAAGGCCGACACACAGTAGATGAACAGAGGGAGGTCACGAGCATAGAAATAGAGAGTAGAATGGCCAATGAGCCTCTGGGCATGCGTCAGAACCGCCGCCATCTTGGTACATGGTTCCAATCCTAGCATGCTAGTCAATCGTCAATAACAGCATTCCGCACACCTCGGCTGTTGTACAATTTACGTTAACATCTCGCATTAAAAGTGGGTTTCATGTGGTATATAATGTTGGCGTGTTTGTTTATTGTTGAACTGGCCCTTCAGGAAATAGTTTAAGTGGCTAAAACACGGTAAGAATAACTTTAAAGTTAGCATAGCCATGCTATTTGCAACAGTGCTTGTTGCAGCACGACAACATTCCGTACACCTCCGTTGTTGTTCAATTTACTTAAACATCTCCCATTAAAAATGATTTTCATGTGGTATATCATGTTGGTGTGTTTGTTTATTGTTGAACGGGCCCTTCAGGTAAGAGTTCACGTGACTTAAAACACGATAACGGGCCCTCCAAGAAAGCATTTAAGTGGTAAGGATCTTGTTTGAGCTAAGTGCCCGATTTGTGACAGAACAGCTGACTTACGTATATGTTTTTTTTTTTTTTTTACACCGTAGTTTGTGAATAAATACCCGCGGAGCTATTCTGTAAGCTGAGTTTTGCACTAGAAGGGTAACGTTTCGGCCAGTGTACGAAACGTTGTTTAAATAAATTCAGCATTGGACAAGAGTGTGCGGTATCTTCCAAAAGACTGTACAGTAACATTTTAGGCTTAACCAAGCTGATCTGTCATTTTAGGAGTTCGTATGAATTAAAGAAAAGGTAATCAGGCCTACGTTATGAGCAGAAATATAGGCTATGTTGACCAACTATGTTGGCTTATTTATCATTTTACCCATGTAAATGCTTAACATTTGTAATGAACGAGGATAAAAAAAACACCGGCTGTCAAATATGTCAATTTACGCCGATTTAATTCCGTATGTCTGCTTAGTTCCGGTCGATGTTCATTAATTTCAATGCAGCGCTCGGTGGCGCTAGACATGTTCCAAGATGGCGGTCTGTTGACGCCACCGTTCCAAAGGCCGTTGCGTTCATTGGCCATTCTATTCTCTATTTCTATGGGTCACGAGTAACACAACAAGCTAAACCAACTGGAACAAACAAAACCAAAGAATTAAAAAAGATAAAAACCAGAATTAAGAGCAACAGTTGCTCAACTCAACAATCAAAGAGTCAGGAATGTTCAAATTACACCTGGTTTTGGTTTATAAACAGTAATATAAAGTATTTTCCTGGAGAACAGACTCTCTTCCCCACTCACCATCGTCTTTATCACTTAAATGTTTTTACGTTCACATCTTTGGATGAACTTCATGAACTAAAAACCCATAAAACCAAACGAAACCCAAAGTTTCTGAGGACGCATCAACAAAACAAACATGGCCGCTTTTTTTGTTGTTCATTAAACTGTATTAATTAAATTTAAAGCTGGAGCCTGGTGACATTTAGATAAGCTTATTTTTAGTTGGCTGCTATCTACAGCTACACAACCAGATGTGTCTAACACGCTGCTTCTTTTTAGCAGCATAAAAACATCAGGACGGGGTTTAAAGGGATAGTTAGCCTCTTTTAACATGAAGCTGTATGACATCCCATATCAGCAACATCATTTATGAACATTTTAGCAACATTAGCAACATCCAGCCAACTAGCCGGACTACTGTTATAAATTGGCTTTATTCTTAGACTTTATGTATTCATATTCTGTATTTTACTAAATAATCTATGTTCCTAGTTTGTACTTTTGCACTCTGCTCATACAAACGCAATGTATGTCCAAGACTTTAAGATAAAATTAAAATAACTGGGTCAGATAAAGCGTCTCTATTAGGACAGATAAGTCTGGTACAGTAGATGCACGCCTGAAACAACACTCACACACACACATTGTTTATCACACCAAAGAACATGTGAAGACGGTGGATGGCCTGCTCACATCACAAGCAAATGTCTAATTATACTTTGTCGAGTGTAAGTCCAACCTCTGTGAGATAAAGGTGGACATAAATATGAAATGTTTCCGGATATCGGGGCTCTGTCACTCAGAGTCCACAGGACGCAGCAGGGGGTAAGAAGATGTTCATAAATGATGTTGCTGATAAGGGATGTCATACAGCTTCATGTCAAAAGAGGCGAACTGTCCCTTTAACAGCGACTGGGGCGCGGCTGAGTCATCACTCGGGCTAAAATCTTTCTGAAACTGAAGCCGCGAAGAGCTACATGAACTGAACTGGTTTGCTAGGAATCAAACCTTAGAGGTTTAAGGCCCCTGCTAAAACAAAGGTGAATATTCCCTTCATTACTTCCTTCTTCCCTCCGTTTCCTGAAACATTAGCACCACCGTTCTCTGTCCTCTGTTCTCTGTTCTGTTCACGTATGCAGCGCAGAGAAGCTCCTGATGACGGCTTCATTAAAAAGGAGCTTGATGGAGAAGCAGGTAGAAAAATCCTCGACTTGAAGCAGAATAAGATAATAACTGCTGTAATTCTTTGAACATCACAGAATGACAATTTATCACCGGTATCCGAAGCTCTGTGCCCCCCCCCCCCCCCCCTCTCTCTCTCTTCAAAAGATGGATTCAGACATAAAAGCATTTCAGCCAAGCAAAATGAAATTTTCATCAAGCAAAGTATTCAGAACTATGATGAGATTTGCCTGTGATTCACCCCCGACTCTTCTTCTACCTGAAAATATCTGTAGTTCCAACAGGTTTTAGATGATTTTTGGGAAGAGGATGGCTCAGGTGGTCCTGAAACATCCCATAGTTAAGCTGCTATAGGCCCAGCCTGCTGGGGGGCCTCATCTGTCACACCTTTCCTCACTTTACTCTCTTTTCCCCCGTTTAATTTCCCAAATGATTTTCTGTACATGTGACATTATTGTGGTCATTAACTAGTGTTTCCCTGTTCCAACAGGTATCCTTTGAATGGTGTTACAGTGGGTTTTTCCCTCTTTTCTGTCTTCTCAAACCCAAAGGGAGTCGTTGCTCTCCACATTCGCCTCAGGCACGCTCAGGACGGGAGATTGGACTGAAGACAAGTTTCAGTGCAATCTGTTGGTTTCCTTAGCTGGAAATTGTTTTTGAATTGGCTCTATATCAGAGATATTCATTGCGCGGCTCCTCGAGCTCTAATTGGCGGCTCGCACTCATAGTAGCTTATAACAATATGGTAACAATAACGATACATTTTTTCAAATAACATACAGCGAATACTGCACAGTATTAAGTATTTTTATTAAGTATTAATTAAGGCTTAATGGTGTTTTCTAAAGGGGGAACTGTTAAACCTGGCAACGCAGCCCGCTTAAACCACCGTCACACCTGACTGCAGAGCATGCTAGCTCCTTTAGCCAGCGCGAGATGCAGGCACCATGGATCGGTTTTTGATTAAAAAAGGGCAAAAACCAGCACAAAAACCAGCACAGAAACCAGCACAGAAACCAGCACAGAAACCAGCACAGAAACCAGCACAGAAACCAGCACAGAAACCAGCACAGAAACCAGCACAGAAACCAGCCCAGAAACCAGCCCAGAAACAGAAACCAGCACAGAAACCAGCCCAGAAACCAGCACAGAAACCGAAACAAGCACAGAAACCAGCACAGAAACCAGCACAGAAACCAGCACAGAAACCAGCCCAGAAACCAGCCCAGAAACCAGCACAGAAACCAGCACAGAAACCAGCACAGAAACCAGCCCAGAAACCAGCCCAGAAACCAGCACAGAAACAGAAACCAGCACAAAAACCAGCACAGAAACCAGCACAGAAACCAGCACAGAAACCAGCACAGAAACCAGCACAGAAACCAGCACAGAAACAGAAACCAGCACAGAAACCAGACCAGAAACCAGCACAGAAACCAGCACAGAAACAGAAACCAGCACAGAAACCAGCACAGAAACCAGCACAGAAACCAGCACAGAAACCAGCACAGAAACCAGCACAGAAACCATGCTCATCCTGAATGTCTCACTATGATTACAACAACAAACTACAAATACAACATGAAGAAAGTCGAGCACATGCACGCCAGCTTCCGCTCAGCCCAGTATTAAGGTAAATGTGCTCTGAATTGAACATGTATTGGCTGTGTTGTTTCTTTTTTTGTGGGATGTTTTATATGTAGAAATGCATATTTGCAAAAAGGGGACTTTAGTATGTTGTGGTAAAAGTGGCTCTAACCTTGATTTTGCTGCCAATGTGGCTCTGGTGAAATAAATAGCGAGCATCACTGATCTAAATGAATGAATTGGATTATTTTATAAATAATTATGATTACAATGAATTTCATTCCAATTGGCTTGAATTGGACTTTATTATTTAAGTGCCTTGAGATGACATTTGTTGTATTTGGCGCTATATGAATAAAAATGAATTGAATTGAATTATCAAAAAAAAAACTCCATATCATCAAGGCTGGTCGAGTACCTCGTAGAGCGTTTTCTAACCTCAGTAAGACGACTGCCCTCTGCCTTGGATTCACGGTAAAGGACCTGGGAGGACGCAGCGCTGTGAGCCGCGCTGCCATGATTGTTTGTGGCGTCCAGGCCCCCCGAGGAAGCATGCAGCCTAAAGGGCACACGAGGCCATCTGGCATTTCCCCGTCTTTATACCGGCTAGTGCGACGCTTCCCCGAGCAGTTTGTTTGGCTGCATGAGGGCGGTGGGACGGGGTTACATTTAAGATGCCTAATAATAAGGGAACACGTTCATCTGTTGGGGAAATGCCAGCATATGATGCCAGTGAAAGGGCATGTGGAGGTGGGGGTGAGACTATACCATCTGATAGCATGAACACATAAAGAAATGTCAGAGAATCTCAAATGTCTGCTCGTGTGACAGATTTACTGACACTTTGAGCCAGAAAGTATAATTCACTGCAACATGTCTTCTTCAGTTCCCTTCAAAGGGAGTGCATGCAGGCAGGCGGTTATATAAACCACCAACAGGCCTCGGGGCGAACCAAGGATCTGGACCAACACTGTCATGTAAAGTGAAATAGCTTGACATTTATTAGACAGATTGCCATGAAGCCTGCACATTGAGGATAATGTCTCAGTGGCACTGATGATTCCCTTCATCCCCAACTGTTCAGCTGAGGTTATTTCAGGAAAACCTCGGCGTGGCGAGCAGGGCCGGTTTTTGCTGTGGGCGATGTGGGCGACCGCCCAGGGCTCACTCTATGTGAGGGCCCTCAAAAAATAAAACAAAACTTGTGTCAGAAGAGGCAAATAAACTGTATTTTATTCCTAAAATGAACATAGACCCATATTGATTTTTATTTTTTTAGTCTATATAATTTTTTATTTTATTTATTCGTTTATTTAGTCAATTATTATTATTATTATTAGTTAATAGTAATATTTTTTACTAGAATTGGTATTATTATTGTTGTTGTTGTACAATCATTGTAAATATTTAAAAAAAATGTTGAGCTACTTGACTACTTTGAATTTCCCCCATTGGGGGATGAATAAAGTATTTTTCTATTTCTATTCTATTCTATATACCTTCATGTAATTAACTGGGTTATGTGAAAAATGTAAAAAGAAAAATCTGAGCAGTCATCTCCGTGAATGTGTTTACGTCACGTGACTCCGGTTGATTGACGGGTGAACGGACGGCGTTAATGGGAAAAGCAAAGGTAATAATGTGGAGTCATCATGGATCATCATCATGGCGAAAGAGCAAAGAAGCCATCAGGTGCCCAGTTTAGAAAGAGGAGAAGAGAAGAAGAAGAGAAGACGGCTCGCAGAAGTGGAATGAAATCTGAAAATGACCCCGTTTCCCTTTTTTGGCCTGGATTTCACAGCGGATGCGCACAGCCTCCTTCTAGGGGAAAGCACCGTGACGGCGCTGTGCATCACGGCAGCCAGCAGGTACACAGCCAAGCATGAAAGAGGTAAAGACAAGAGTCATGCAGCCGGTGCACGGAGCCTGGAGTATGATTTCATGGCTGGAGCTCATCGTATTGGTCCTTCTGTGGATGAATCTGCTGGGTTTGATGAATGCAATCGGTCCCACGCAGATCATAGAGTAATGGCCGTGATGGGCAGGCTATAAAGTCGTTTATTGAGTGGAGTTCACAATAAAAAGCAGGATGCTTGAAGAAAAATCGTTGCCACAGATACTGAGCACTGTTTTTATGGCAAATAACAGCAGGGTTGTTCCCTGCGTACCGGTGTCTCAGCTGCCTGTGAAGATCAATCTGTTATTATGGGTCTTTATTACAGCTCTTTAACCAGTTGTTTACGGTTATTGGAGGTTCCTGTTGCAAATGTCAGCGTGTAAACTGTGTTATGTCTATAATTACCTCTCGTACTGCATAAAGAAGCTGTTCATAACATCAACGATTAACAGTGTAGTGATCTCAAGTGTGGATTTAGTATGAAACTTTCATCTTTGGGAGGTCCAGATGGGAGATTTCCACACCAGGAAGAGACAGACATCGCCTTATCCCAACCAGCATGTCCATGTGGGGCCCATTAGGTTTAAATTCGGGCTGCAGATAAGGGTCCCAAGTGGGTTTGTCCGCAGTTTCCACGGTGGCCCCACCTGTGTTTGCCCATATGGGTTTCAAGCTGCTGTGTGGCTTTAGTTGGACTTTGCATTTAGCCAATTTGAATGTGAACATTTTACTTTGTGTGATGTGTTTATCTGTATTGCCTTTGGTATAATTTAAGGGTTAGGGTAACCCTAACCCCTAACCCTTCAAGTTGCACTTTGAAACCCATATGGGCAAACACAGGTGGGGCCACCGTGGAAACTGGGGACAAACCCACTTGGGACCCTTATCTGCAGCCCGAATTTAAACCTTATGGGCCCGACATGGACATGCTGGCTGGGATTTACCACAACCTTTGTCCTTAGGAGACGATTTGGGGGACCAGACCTGCCCTATAACTTATGTGGCAAACATCAACGCCCCAATGCCAACTGGTGAAGCTTTCCCTGAACAAACCAAGGAACTCCCTTATATGAGGGTCAGACCAGATCAAATGTTTCTTCCTCCTTATCGGGACATGTATTTTACCTCCAGCTCCAAACTCTGCTCACTAACATAGTTGGACACGTTAGCATAAGTGTGGTTTCACCAGGTAATACCAGTCAGTCGGCAGCCACTGAAAGTAACACCATTCTGTAACTCCACCCAGTCAGGTCAGTCTTATACTGTAAAGTCTCGGTTTATCAGGGGTCCAATCAGCTGTAACTGAAGCAAAAGTGCTTAAACTTACATGTTAGGTCCACCAGTAAAGACCTTATTTCTGGCATAAAATGCGTTCATCTACTCACCGATAACAGTTTGGTGAAAGTCGGCGTCCTTCAGAAGATATTTAGATCACTGGAGATCCGCCTATATCCATATACAGCCTCTGAATAAGGCATTATCTGCCTTTATTTCACCAATACTTTAAGATGAATAAATGAATTAGCACGTACTATTGCACTGTTAGCTCAGAGCTGCCGTGTTGTTGTTATATTTATCAGATTTTTACGCCGTGGACGACGACTTTGAGTACGATGGACGTCCTTACCGAGAAAACAAGAAGCTTTGGTGTCACTCCAAAGACTTTTGTTCTTTAGCAGGGACTTCCATCTGGGAAAAGCCACACAAATGCTGTTTCTTGTGCTCTTAACTTCGCCTATTCCTAATCACTTTGCCTCTTCATATTTTCCCTTCTTTGACGAGGTCAGCTCGCGTGCCATTGGCTGTATTTGCATTAAGAATGATCCTTAAACATGTACCCTGAAACTTCTCGTAAAACTGAATCAACAACCCGCTGATCCTCACAGGAACAATGCTCTTCTATGTGTATTTCTTATAGAAACACCTGGAGTAACAGCTGTTCTACTGGGTAGAATGACCTGCTGCAAAAACAAACAGGTCATTAGGCAATAAAAATATGATAATCGATTTTGGCAAAGCAACTTTTGGCACAGATTCCTCTGAAAATGAGTGAAAAAGCAGCCAAAGGCCTTCAGAAAGCCTGGAGAACTATTGCTGAAGATCACAGGAAAGTCTGGCTGATTGGAAGGGAAATATACGGAAATGAGGGGTGACTTTGGGACATTCACCCATTGGGGAGAAGAAGTAATAAAGTGCTTTTTGTTTCTTTCTACAGGGGTCACAGTTTAAAAACTTTCTCATACAGAATCTCCTTTCCAACGTTAAATAATTTCACGATTCGAACCCAGTGACTTTGAAGTGACTTTCACTCCGTCTGACTGATAAACACACACAAACATACAAAAATACATGCAATATATTCTGTTTTGCCCTCAACTCAGCGATGCTGAAAACTGAATCAGACCAACAGGATGTGAGTGGAGGGTCCCCGAGGGCAGAAACCCACCGGAGAGCCAGAACTTCTGCTGCGAGCGAAAACATAAAAGACGCTTCAGAACTCCTTAGAGAAGCCTTTGATATGCAAAGAGCTTTGATTTGATGTGACTGTCCTGACAGGCTTTCATTGTGCCAGAAACAAAGAGGAGGCACTTTTCAGAAATAGCATTCCTCTGAATCCAAACACACGCTTACATCAAATCCTATAAGCCCCTGACATGGTTACTGTAGCCGAGGAGCTCCACACATCATCATTATGCTCAGCAGGAAACGCAGACTTTGCTGCTCCCTGCTGTGGGCCAAGCAAAAAAAACAACTGAAGCTCTGCATATTTGCTGTTTCTACTCAATTCTACAATTCATGGTGCAAATATTCTTATATTGTAATGTAAAATTATGTCAATATTATAATTACTGCTGTAAATGTTAAACTTTAGCAACAAACTATTTTCAAATTTTTACCCTAACCCAGATTTTAATATCTGGTCATACAATTTTTTATTATTATTATTATTATTATTATTATTATTATTATTATTATTATTATTGTTATTATTATTATTAATTTATTTATTTAGTCAATTTTTTATTATTATTAGTTAGTAGTAGTATTTTTACTAGAATTGGTATTATTATTGTTGTTGTTAATACAATCATTGTAAATATTTAAAACATTTTTGAGCTACTTGACTAATTTGAATTTCCCCCATTGGGGGATGAATAAAGTATTTTTCTATTCTATTTCTATTCTATTCTATTCAGTAGGTGTGTGCTGTATTCCGTCAGTTTGTGCTTACCTTGATAATGGTAAAATGGAGCAAAATTGTTCATTCAACACTCAAAACGTAATGCTGTTGAGGTTGAGAAGAACATCTCCACCTGCTGCAAATAGAGGCCATTTTTATGACCTTCAGATTTAAATAACCCAGCGTCAAAGTTGGAGTTTTTGAGGTTAACAATTTCATACAAAGTGTGAAGTTACTTAATTCTGCCTCCACCAGTTTCCCTGGTGAACAGCCTGGAACAGAAGCAGCATGCAGTCACCAGTCGGGTTCTGGTTCAGGAACACCGAGTCCTGGCCAGGCAGCATGAAGGATGCAACAGCTCGTCCTCTCAACACAATCTGGGCACGCAAATGTAGCCTGAATCTGCAGCCTGAATCTGCAGCCTTCTCCCCATCACTCTGAGCTGTTGTGTATGTATGACTGCATGTATGAGCCTGTGAATATCCTGGTTGGATCTGATTCATGGAGAATGGCACAAACCTGAGCTCGCCCAACATCAATACAACAAACTAATCTATGAAAACGAGCATTTTTGCACCTCGAATTATGCTGTGCATTATGTTTAATAAACTAGGCACATGGAAGTTAGTACCAACACAACAGAGTCAGTTTCCCCAAAGTAATTCAGAATGAATGACCACGGTGAGATAAACAACAGAAATCAACTTCCAGACCTCAGAGACAGCAGGTGCGCTTTCAAGCAGCGCTCGATAACAACCAAATAGGGTTTCTGGGACGGGGACGGGAAACGTGGGGAGAGGCAGAGAGCTACAAATGTCACCAGCTTGAAACGCACATGAAATCTTTCGGTAAAAGAGATGCTTTTATCTATTCGGGCCAACGGGACGCCTTCATGAAGGCCAGCTGAAAAGGGATTACAGCAGGATACAGATGAATAAACTTTGTGTTGGACTGAGCCTAACTGGGCCCAGGATAAAACAAACTGAACATGGAAAAAAATGTTGTTTCGGGTCATTCCACTGTGAGCATTTTCCAATGTGCCAGTTCAAGAACAAACGTCCAGATACTGTCATCTCTCCATGGGACACCCCGAGCTTGATGCTTGGGCTTCTTTAGTCTTTAGTCTATGCAAATCCTCCCACCCCCCCTCCCACTTCCAACTCCCCTCGGTAACATAACTCCACCATAACCACCATTAATAACTGTGAACTGGACTGCATTGCTGCATTGTACACTACTTACCATCTACCGCAGACAGCAGCCCCTATGCCCCACCCCACTTCCAACCCCCCTCGGTAACATATCTCCACCATAACCATACCATCATTAATAATAATTGTGAACCGGACTGCATTGTTGCACTGTACACTACCTACCATCTATTGCAGACAACAAGCCCCCCCCCCCCGACAAACTTCATATTCAACTGCACTAGCACTTTTGCACTTTGGGTAATGTTATTTAATGTGATTTATATTATTTGTTATTATTTCTTTTCATATTGGGTGGGGTATTTATTTATTTATTATTTGTACTTGAATGCCAGTGGTGATGGTGATGCTACAAACAAATTTCGTTGTAAACTCTGTTTAACAATGACAATAAATAATATATCATATCATATCATCATCATCAAACAACGCCCAAGAGCACCTATTACCCCTACCAGGTGACCCCATCGTCCTATCATGGATCTTTAGGAGCATTCACACTGTAGGAACCTTCTGCAGTTCCTAGAACCTTTTCAGGAATGGGGCCGATTTTTCTCACATTCGCACATACAGGAACTCTGGACCACGGCCCTCAGTTCCTGGAACGTGAGATGGAAAAATTCTTATTTCCCCATCTGGTTTTAGAAGTCTGTTGACTTCCTGATGACCCCAACTCATACTGTGATCCTTTTGGTTGACATTTGGTGGGGAGGGTTAGCTCAAGGAAACCGTGAAAGACACCTCATTTACTCTTATCTTGAGAAGAGTAGGGGGGGTCATTGTTTATTGTTCTTTGATCTTTGTTCTTTGTTCTCAACCTGAGGCTGAGATGACCCCCACTATATAAAGAATGGCTGTGACTGTGTTCTGGGCTCACTGTCTGGCAGAGCCCAGACAGGAGACTATTCAAACGCTATGTGCCTTTGAATAAAACTTAAAGAAAGACAAAATCTGGATTTTCTCTTATTATTATGAGTAGTCTTTTCACCCACTTTGATTAAAAAAAATCCACTACAACCTATTTCAGCTCCTTCTCCTCAGCTGGGTCTGTTCTGGTTTCCATAGGAACGCTTCTGACGGAGGTGTTTGGTGGTCGGTAGCTCCGCCCCTTGTCATGTTGTCAGGCTGAAATGTTTCCTCATACGACACGGACTCAACCTTGGCGTATTTAATAAGTTAAACCTCCACGTGGTCTCCTTTGTCTGCGGCGCTCTGCTCTCCTTCCTTCATGAAACCCAGAAGTACGGCCTGCGCTCCATCCTGCGTCTCCTGACTCTCTGTGAGCTCTTCCAGCCTCCATGTTAGACACCCCATGTGATCGTCCATGATTAATATCACCATCATGCAGAGATGGGGACTCGAGTCACTGTGACTTGGACTCGAGTCGCTGTTTTGATGACTTGTGACTTGACAAAAAAATAAAAGACTTGAGACTCGACTCGGACTTGGAAGTTAAAGACTCGGCACTTGACTTGACTTGAGACACGATGACTTGAATAACTTGAGTGTTATTCAGTTCATGTTTTCAGTTTGAATATAAAATTAATAAATTAATTTAAACAATAATATGGATTACCCGGTAGGAGCGCAGGCTGAGAATGGCGTCATGATTGGATCCCTACCCTGTCAATCAGCCACGCCCTCTCTACATACCTTAGTGTTTATTGGAGAGAATAAACTCATATCAGATATGCATCAACATGTCCGTGGGAGGGGGACCGAGAGTCGTTGTCTTCGGCTTTCATAATCACCATTTTGAGGGCAAAAGACGAACAGCCCAGAGCAAGACATGCGGCATCAACATCTCAGACAGCCAGACGACAACTTCCAACTTTGTTCGTCATTTGAAGATCCATTCTGACCAGTAAGTGCTCGTCAAATTAGCTAATATTACCTGTTAGCCTAGTCGGTAGTTAGCTAATGTTAGCTTGATATGATACGGGGTGGACAGGTTGGACACATTGGCCAATGATGTTTACTGACAGTTACTTATATCTTTGTGTTTTCACTTTATTAAGATCAGATTCTGCAGGTAAAATTGCAATAATAAGGTGACTTTGACTTTGACTTGCGTCGCATCAGTCCCTATCAAGGTCCCGACTCATGTGGGAATGCAAACTGAATCAGTTCCCCTGGAGAAGGGCAGCTATTAGAACGAAATTCCAGGTGGACCGTTCTTCGAACTTCTCTGTCCGAATGCAGCTTTAGCTGGTCTAACAGGGATATCCACATGGATGGAGGAACACCATCTACAGCTAAACTTTTCTAGGATTGATCTGTTGGTCATACTAGTCTAACAAACCATCAAGCACCAAGTCAACATAAAAACAGCCTCTTCAACAGTCTCTCCTGAGAATTCGTTGGATTCATGATTGACGAACAGCTATCCTTCCATCTGCCTCCCGCAGAGCTCGTTTGTTCTGTGCAACATTGGAGAAATTAAGTCGTATCTGACTCACTCTCTTTGCTCTTCAGGAAGAAAGACAAAGATTTATTCTTTCCAAATTAAACCGTTTCTGTCAAAGCCCTCAAAAAATGTCAACACGATGCCTCCAGAGGCCGATTCGTTGTCGCGGGGCGAATGCAAAATGAATGACGATGAAATGGGGAGGATGTTTTCAAGGGGCCACACAATCAGAAGCTCGTCATCCTCACAGTGATCGGTCACCATGGTAACGCATTCTCTACACTGAAAGCCATCCACTTATTCCCAGAAAAACTAGAGAAAAAAATGACAAAACGACCAACAAACAGGCAAGAAAACTGAGAAAACATGTCATGCACTGAAAAAAAAAGTCTGGTCAAACAACCTCGTCCTGCATTGAAGCTTCGAGTCATTTCTAACAAACAAGCAGGTCAAGATTTTTCTGCTTGTTTCCAGTTTGTCAAACTGTTTCAGTTCAGTTTATTCTTCAACTGCGGGACAAGTTGTCAGTTTAGACAGACGCTCATTCACAGTGCGATCAAGTGGACAACATGGCTCGTATTTCAAGCTGCGACGGGACTTACGTTCTGGATCCCCACAATGTTGTCAAAGGGAAGCTCTGGGCTCCAGGAGGCCTCATTAAAGGTGGCGCTGCTGGCCCGGCGGTCGGCCGAGCTGGCCGCCTCCTTCATGATGTCCTCCGGCAGGGTGAGCAGGCTCTCCTCGGGCTGCTTGATCAGGTACGTTTCGATGTTGTGGCGCCGAAGGAAGTCGTTGCGGTCCTTCCCGTGGCCTTCCTCTACCTCGTAGTCGCCATTCAAACAGTCCAAAGCTGCTTTGGAGATGTGAATCCTCCTGAAGCAAGGAAGGAAATGAATTAAGTAGAGCTGGGCGAGTTAACTCGTTATTATGGCGTTAACATGTTAATTATTTAAAGCTAACAAATATTTTATAGCGCATTAACGCAGGTTTTATTATTGTACAAGTCTGTTGCTCACAGGCTTTTATTTTGTAAAAGTCTGGCGCTGTCTGCTGCGGAACCGGAAAAGAAAGTAATCGGCCAAACATGGAGAAGGGTACGGAACTTATACTCAAACTACCCAAGATGCAACGTAACGTGACGTCGCTGATCATCATTTCCTGTCAAAACGTCAGTTTCAAGCTAGCTACAACGAGGGTAGGTTCACTTCCTGTTTTCAAAATAAAAGCACCAATTGTATCGTAATGGCTTTCCCTATGATAAAAGGCAACGGGTATTTTATTTTGTGAAAACAACCGGAAGTGCGTTGCTCACTGTGGCTAGCTTTAGTAGCGCCGTATTCGTGGGAACAAAATGGTAAACAGCCGGTATTTTGTCAGGTTTTCAACACGTTGGGGATCTAAACGACTACTTTCTCACCTGAAAATGTTTCAAATGTTGCTAAAGTTTACAGAGTTTAGAGCTTAAGAGAAATCAGCTTCAGGCCGGCTGATTTCGGCTCGGGCAGGAGCGAAATGCATTGTGGGTAAACGCTCTGCATACTGTCTTATCAATGAGTATGCAGTATGCAGTATGTAGTATGCAGTATGTAGTATGTAGTATGTAGTATGCGGTTTTGAACACAGCCCAGGTTTCTGTGTGATGAACCGGAGCTAACCGGCGCTACTTCCTGTTTTACTTGTTTCAACATAAAAGCACGTATTTCAAAATAAATTTAAAAAAAAACTCCTGCATTTACTGCCAAGTTGAATTGTCTTCTCAGCGTAGTAGTTCCAGTCTAAAATATCACTTAAAGGCAAAACACACAACTGATAGCAGCAAGTCATTCAAGAAAACAGACAGTGGAGCGAGGCTTCTACATAAAAACTACAGAAAGATGCTGATGTTAAAAGTGTGTTTGCACAACAAATGTTATGGCACTTTCATTCATATGGCAGCACATTTAAAATAAAGCTAAATGCTAAAAGCTATACACTACTTTTGAATTCATTTTTGGATTTTGCGTACAAATGCGATTAATCGTGATTAATCAGGGAAATCATGTGATTAATTAGATTAAACATTTTAATCGTTGCCCAGCCCTAAAATTGATAATCCTACTGTCTGTAATGAGGTTTGAAGGTTTCCACCTAAACCAAAGAGTCTTACAGGTTAATTCAGCCAATCATTGAACTGTGCAGGTGTGAATGAAACCCTGCAAAGTGTCGGGTCAGTGACTAAATGTCGGTCGACTGAAAGGTCGGGTTCACTGTGTTTCACCACTAGAGGGGTCTGAGGGCTGGATGAGATAAAAAAAAAAAACATACAGTACATGATTAAATAATCTGTTTGTGGCTTAGTAATACTGTTAATACTGCCGCCTTATGTAACTGAATTCAGTCAAGAGCAGAGGTCGGGGTTACAGTGTCGCTCTGCAACAGATGTTCAAAACTAGCCGTCGGGGAACTGACTCCATTGCAACTCTCAAGGGCGAACGGACCAGTCAGACTGAAAACTAAATGCTTTCCCTCCAGTCATATTTTTCCACCAACAACACGCCCGGTAAACAACCGGTTTTCCTCACCCAGGGATGCCCCCAGACTCCAGCTTGTTGGCAATGTCCACGTCCCAGGACCAGACGTCAAACTGCCACTTCCTGAGTCCCAGCACGCCGCACAGCACCGAGCCCGAGTGGATCCCGATACGCATGTCGATGTCGTGTTTCGTGCGGGATCTCACATATCTGGAAGAAAGACGGATAAAAACGCAACAAATATTGTCAGAATTTCAGTTATGTGTGCATTACCATAAAAATCCAAAGCAGATTCAATTCAATTCAATTCAGTTTTATTTATATAGCACCAAATACAACAAATGTCATCTCAAGGCACTTAAATAATAAAGTCCAATTCAAGCCAATTGGAATTCAATTCATTATAATCATAATTATTTATAAAATAATCCAATTTTGATGATGACAGTTTTTTTTACATGCATCAGTAGTAATTATTTTCAGCTCTTGCCATTAAATCTGAGTGCATCACTGGGGATGGACCATGTGACGGCAGCAGTTTGGGGGCAGCTTGCATGTTGTAGCACCCCTTCAGACCAGTCTCATCAGAAATGGTGGAAAACATACATTTGTCCAAACATGGTGGTGTAACAATCCAGGGTTGTAAATGTCAGAGAGTAAACCTGTCCCTCGGCTTTTGTTTTCTGCCGGGCGGCGTTCATGTGATGTGACGGGAATCACAATGCATGAATGTCACAGTACAAGCATTTAGATTTTTTGCAGGTAGCTATGTACAGTAGCCCTGACCCCAGTAATGTGTGCAGTGTTAAAGTAAATAATCAGAAAAGATAGTTCTTGATTAGTCCCAGAGTGGGGAAATTCACAATGTTACAGCAGCAAGGATGGCAAGATAGAAAGAAAATGGCATAAACATCTTTTTATGTTTGTGAATGTGCAGAGATTATGCTGTAATGGTTAGATAGAAATAAGATAACATATTCAATATGGAACAACAACTTTAGCATTTGCTCAGATTTCCTCAAAGGTCTGTGTGTGTTGGACCTTTATGGCGAACAGAACAGTCAGTGGGGTCACATGGCACTGAAAGGATCGGATTATTGGCTAAATAACAATCAGATTGAGTTATTAAGTTCATGTAGACACCTTAATCTGACTAAGAATTGGATCGGATCGGATTCAGACCCCGAGATAACTGGGTTGAAAGTCACTCTGAACCTGCTTGTAGACGCTGAAGCTCGTGGTGAATCAGACTTTGCGTTCTGCGCATGCTCCAGATGCTTTCCCGGGGTTGTGACCCGGAAGTCAAAGACGATATTCCTGTTGTTGTCGCCGTCAGAAAGAAACAAACAACGCGATGGAGAATGCTCCGTTGGGCATCGAGTTTGTGCAACAAGCAGCTCATCACAGACCAAATGTAGAGGGACGTAGCTTCATCTGGCTCTGCGTTCTCCATCTTTCTCCAATGCCTGAGTTTGTTGTTGTTGTTGGTGGTGAAGAGGTCAACAGGAAGTGGCTCTATTAGCAACAGCTGGAATGGGTACAGCGCCACCTATCATACCGGGGTATGACACGCTTTGTGCCTCTGATCCCATTCATTCACCGCCATATATCCAAGGAGAATTACCCATTAATAACTCATTCTTATTGTAATTTAGCCAATAATCCGATCCTTTCAGGGCCATGTGACTCCACTGACTGGAACATGTATGGAGATGTAGGAAACTTCAGCTGTTTCTGCGTAGGAAACAGAGTCCTGATGAAAACACAGTAACTGCACTAAATTTGAGGTTTCATTGGGAAACTGCAGTGTTATACGCTCTGGACCAACACAGCCATGTCACAGTCTGTCATGAGACTGGGTTGGTCCATTTGTTTCTGGATTTTGTCGGTTTTCTGTCACCCTTGCGGTACATTTATGTTTAGCAGGAGCTTTTATCCAAGGAGCTTTCAGACTAACAGAGTGGTCACAAAGGAGCATAAGCCCGAAGCTGTTTGTATCACAGAGAGAACCAGGACAGTTTGAACCTTGGTGAAGAAAACAGAGAGTTAGGAGTCAGTCATCGGAGCAAGGAGGTAAAATGGTATTGGGTCTTAAGACTGTAACAAGTTGATGGTTGGCTCACAGAAACATTCCTTTTATATGACCCCATTACCATTTTCTGCATCTGTATCAGCTCTGTCATGAAAATGGTGAATTGTTAGGCATAAAGAACGAGACACTTTGACCTTTATGTAACACTAACAGTTTGTCATTTTCACTATGCCTAAAGCTTGAATGTCAATGGAAAGCAAGAATGTGGAAAACTTCATTTAGTTTTACATTAAATTAAGGTTTTTAAGATGTCTTTACACACCAAAATTAACTAAAACTATGTTGGATTCTAAAAAACTGAAAGAATTATGACCTGTGAATAAAAATGGTATTAATTGCATAAATTTAGCAGATGCTTTTATCTAATCTAATTAACTCACCGGGAACATATTGGGGGCAATATGGGTTTTCAATATGGAAGTTTAAAGTGTTGGGAACCCGCCACCGTCCAATCACAGGATGATCTCTGTAGTTCAGCAAAGCCCCAAACAAATTATAAAAATGTTTATAAATATACGCTTCTGAATGATTCATTAAATTTATCATTGCAATTAATAATCTGGGGCTGAGCGATAACGATAGCTATCGAGGAATAACTTTTCCTCGATAGAGATATGAAACATGGTCGATATCCTTTTCGATAGATTACATTCGTCCATCTTTTGACAGACGCCAATGAGAACGAGAGTTGCGCCGCGCTGAACCAATCACGTGGCTGGAATAGAGCCATGCTAGCAGCTAGCCGTGGCGTGTTTGTTTGTGCTGCTGCAGCCGTATAAAAAAAGAAAATGAGTGCTGCCTCGGAAGAAACGACGGGAGACGCAGCCCAAGGCCTAAAGCCTGATTTACAGTCGTCCGGGAATGACTACGGAGAGCCACGGAGAGCCCTCTCCTTTGTCGGAAACCCTCCCTGAGACGCTCTCTGTTGCTTGCGTGCGTTTTGCCAAAGTTCCTAACTAAAGGCCTCGGTATGCTTCTCCGTCGCTATCCGCCAATCGACTCTGTGGTCACGCAGAGGCTATTAAACCTTTCAAAATTCTCGGATGTCGGATACGCAAGGCAATTCACCTCCCGATCAGTAGGCGTTGCTACGTTAGACGACCCAATCTGGCGCCGTCTCTGGTGAAAGTCGTTGATTGATGGTTCACCTTCCGGCTCCGTTCCACTCCTCACAGTATTAAACACGGGTTATTCGGCAGTGTGAAAGGGGCTAGAGAGACACCCTGATATTACAGCAGCTTATTGTGTTGCAAAAGATTAGAAATTCACCTTCTGATATCTTCAAATCTCAATTAAGAGTAACAGGGAACATTTAAATTTCACAAAATAGTAATTTGTTTCATATTGTGATATATATATATATATACATATATATTTATATATATATATATATATATATCGATATGGACTGATATAAAAAATATATCGTGATATGACTTTTTCCCACATCGTCCAGCCCGACAATAGTCTGTTGACATTTTTGATGAAATCATGTTGATGGGACCTTATTTTTCTGCTGTGGGGCATCAAAACAGGACAAAGTGCAGCTACAGAGTGCACATAGACTAAAAGGATTTCTGTCCACCAAACAGAATTTGTTTATGAAGGCTTTTGTTCTGAAAACTAATCTATAAATAAGTGAAATGGATAATTGACGAAGGAGAAAATTTATTCTCGATTATATGCGTACATTTGTATTTCGTTATGATATAAACAAGTGACATGATTGGCTGTTACGGGATGTTTGTTTGGGTCTTACGGTGAAACACAAAGCATTAATTCAACAAATTAACAAACATGAATTCGACCTTTAGTCCAACGGAAAAGAGATAACGCTGACTTCCAAACATTGTTCATTAATCCATCGAGAAATAAACAACACAACACGTTTCACGCGTATCTGCCTCTCTCCAGTGAAAGAGGTGAAAAGCCGTTTCAGTAGACATTTAACCCTCGTTAACACATTTGTTTCTCATTTCATACTTTATTATCTCCGTGCTCAACGAAAGCTGTGGCAGACGGGCCTGTCACGCCCATCCCTGCCTCTCATTTCATGCCTCATAACAGAAGTGACGGATGCCAGGTGAAAGGCATCCTGGGAGTTTGTGACAGGTGCTTAAAGTCAGCCGGCCGCCGAACAACACCCGGTGTGGAAATCAACTCCAACTAACTGCTGTTAATGGTGACAACAACGATGTGGGGGAGGACGGTGATGATGGGACGTTTTGTTTACTCTGACGGTGTTCCAAACACAGATTACAAGGAAAACCGGTGACTCGGCAATGCTGACACAGTGCAGTAATGGATTTAGTTTTTTCATCTATCCTCGTCCAGGACGTCTCTACTGTCTCAGCCATTTTCAAACTCTGCCCTGAGGGCCCTTTTTTAAAAATAAAAGCATGCAATATGCAATACAATGTTGATTTCTCCTTAGATTTGTTGAATATGTGAATATATTCAAAGCTGGAGCTCCTTTAGTGGCTGGGATGAGTTTGATTAAAAAAAACTAATACAGAAAATTCAGAAAAAAAGCTAATAAGTGCAAAACTGTCATTAAAGGGACAGTTCGCCTCTTTTGACATGAAGCTGTATGACATCCCATATCAGCAACATAATTTCTGAACATCTTCTTACCCCCTGCTGCGACCTGTGAGCAGAGTTCCAGCCTCGTTTTGGTGTTGATGAAGGTAGTCCGGCTAGTTGGCTGGGGTTTAAAAAATAAAACGTTTTGCTTCTCAAAACAATATGCAATGATGCAAATGTATTATTCTTTTGAACGCATATTGTTTTGAGAAGCAAAACGCTTTATTTTTTAAACCCCAGCCAACTAGCCGGACTACCTTCATCAACACCAAAACGAGGCTGGAACTCCATCCATCCATCCATCATCTTCCGCTGGTCCGGGGATCGGGTCGCGGGGGCAGCAGCTTGAGCAAAGAGACCCAGACGTCCCTGTCCCCGGCCACTTCCTCCAGCTCTTCTGGGGGGGCCCCGAGGCGTTCCCAGGCCAGCCGAGAGACATAGTCTCTCCAACGTGTCCTGGGTCTTCCCCGGGGCCTCCTCCCAGGCTGGAACTCGATCTCAGAAATTCCATCAAATTTACAGCAAATTCAGCAGATAAACTGATGATGATCATTGGAAATGGTCGCTATGTTAAACTGCTACGTTATAAATTCCAGTTTATGGCTGTGTTCGAAACCGCATACTGCATACTCATCGATCAGACAGTATGCAGAGCGTTTACCCACAATGCATTTCGCTCCTGCCCGAGCCGAAATCAGCCGGCCTGAAGCTGATTTCCCTTAAGCTCTAAACTCTGTAAACTTTAGCAACATTTGTAACATTTTCAGGTGAGAAAGTAGTCGTTTAGATCCCCAACGTGTTGAAAACCTGACAAAATACCGGCTATTTACAATTTTGTTCCCACGAATTCGGCGCTACTAAAGCTAGCCGCAGTGAGCAACGCACTTCCGGTTATTTTCACAAAATAAAATACCCGTTGCCTTTTATCATAGGGAAAGCCATTACCATACAATTGGTGCTTTTGTTTTGAAAACAGGAAGTGAACCTACCCTCGTTGTAGCTAGCTTGAAACTGCCGTTTTGACAGGAAATAACGATCGGCGACGTCACGTTACGTTGCATCTTGGGTAGTTTGAGTATGAGTAGTAACCTCATGATGCATACCCAACATTTCAGAGAATCTAGTATGCATCCGGGAACTTCTCGCATACTCAAGCTCGCATACTAACTCAAAAAGTTAGTGTGAGTAGTAGGAGTAGTAGGAGAAGTATGCGTTTTCGAACACAGCCTTTGTCGAAGAAAAGGCATTTGGTTTGTTTTTATTCCGCACAGCTCTGGTCAGCCACTGATAATCTGGACGGTAATCCTCGTCCCTCTCATCAAAACCTTTCTTACAGGAGCAACGCCGCAGCCATGCTGCAGCACAAAGTGTTTGCCTGCACCCGGCACATAATATTGATTTAACAGTGTACAGCACAAATCTCACGGCTTATCCATCACAAATCCCTCTCTCAACACGAGTCCTTCCCTCAATGTCGCACAGAAAGTGATGCAAACAGGTCGAAATGAATCAAGCGTTTAAGAATGAAAAAACAACAAAGTTCCAGAGTCTCTGAGCGCTTTTAAGGGAATCTGAAGGGTAGCAGCGTGTTGTGAGTGAGCGACTGTGAGGCTATTTCTGCTATGAAGCGATAATTACACAGAGAAACAGAGCTGGTCAAATCTGTTAAGCCCTGCTGGGTAATCTTTTCTGTAAATTATATCATCACAAGAGACATTTTTATCTCTATTTCAGTGATCCGCGGACATCTGGGACGATAAAAACCTCTCACTGATGCATTTCTTACTGATATTCTTAAGGAACAGAGCTGGAGGGGATTTCTTACAGATGCAAATATCACAGTGAGGCTTTTCTTCAGGTGGGTCTTTTTTTTTGTTGCTTTTAGATTGTGGATATTTCACAATCTGCTGCTCCTGCTGCTGCTGCCCACAGATGTGGGCTGAATAAGAAGCTGCGGGGTCTTTGCTCTTAAAAGGTTTTCTCGGGAAGACACGAGGGTTCTGGAGGGCTCGTGAGATGAAAGCAGATCTGATAAACTGGTCGGTCCGACAGGCTCAGACGCTTTAAAATGTGCTCGAAGTCGACAGGAGCGCCGCTGAGCTTTGATGTTGCGGCTGATGTTTGCTCGATCCCAAAGTGATGTAAGCCCGTAGCAGACCGGCTCCAGAGAGCTAGTTGGCTGGGGGTTTAAAAAATAAAGCGTCTTGCTTCTCAAAACAATATGCGTTCAACAGAGTAATACATTTGCATCACAAAATCGTTCTCCAGGAAAAAGTCAGACCTCACAATCGCTTGGCACTATTTTCTCTCCCTTAGTATCACTGCGTGATACTAGCCGGACTACCTTCATCAACACCAAAACGAGGCTGGAACTCTGCTCACAGGACGCAGCAGGGGGTAAGAAGATGTTCAGAAATGATGTTGCTAATATGGGATGTCATACAGCTTCATGTCAAAAGAGGCGAACTGTCCCTTTAATTCAGAGTCTTTCACTCTTTTTTAAGACATAACGTCTCCGACATTCGTTGAAAATAAAGTCCACGAAGCTGCTTAGAAATCCAGGAACATTACACTGCTTCTTTTCTCAGAACCTGCCTGAAATGCATCAGGTTTCTGAGTTTCCTCCAGCAGTAACTTATTGATAGCTGTCTGCTTTCCCTGGGTGTTCTGCAAACAGGTGCGGTTAGCAGCAAATTGGCATAACGGATAGGAAAATCTTCAATTCACGCCAATATCTCTGGTTACATCCTCAACAGAGGCCTAAAAATTAGGGCCGAGCGAGTTAACTCTGTCATTATTGCGTTAACTCGTTAATTATTTAACGTTGATAAATATTTTATCGCGCATTAACGCAGGTTTTATTTTATTTTGGGGGGCTTTTGTACCTTTAATGGATAGTTCAGAGAGACAGGAAGCAGAGAGAGGGGGAACGACACGCAGCACAGGGCCGTCCGATGCGGGAATCGAACCGGGGCCAGCTGCAGCGAGGACTATAGCCTCTGTACATGGGGCGCCTGCTCAGCCCACTACGCCACAAACCACCCCGGTTTTATTATTTATTTTATTATTGTAAAAGTCTGTTGCTCACAGGCTTTTATTTTGTAAAAGTCTGTTGCTGTCTGCTGTGGAACAGGAAAAGAAAGTAATCGGCGGATCCACCAAACATGGAGAAGGGTACGGAACTTTTACTCGGCCATTTTCATTTTAAAGTTCTTCCAGACGGCGGAGTCGACAGAACCAAAGTCATCTGTAAACTCTGCCAAGTTGAATTGTCTTCTCAGCGTAGTAGTTCCAGTCTAAAATATCACTTAAAGGCAAAACACGCAACTGATAGCAGCAAGTCATTCAAGGAAACAGACAGTGGAGCGAGGCTTCTACATAAAAACTACAGAAAGATGCTGATGTTAAAAGTGTGTTTGCACAACAAATGTTATGGCACTTTCATTCATATGGCAGCACATTTAAAATAAAACTAAATGCTAAAAGCTATACGCTACTTTTGGATTCATTTTTGGATTTTGCGTACAAATGCGATTAATCGCGATTAATCAGGGAAATCATGTGATTAATTAGATTAAACATTTTAATCGATGCCCAGCCCTACTAAAAATCAATTAAAGCATTTTCAAACACTGAATGATTACACTGTGAGGCAATTATTCCATCATCTGTGACTCCCACAGTTCTGCCTGCGCCTTCTCCTCATATTCGCTCAGCCAAAAGGAACCAAGTAGCTACTTAATAAACCCAACCGGGTGAATCATCACCCGTTCGTAAAGAAACCGCTGCATGGCGAGCAGACTGGAGAGGAATGTGAGTGGAATAACGCTGATGGACGCAGCCGGTACCTGATGGTTTTGATCATGCTCAGGCCCATCTCCACGCAGCAGTGGGCGTGGTCCTGCCTCGGCTCGGGCAGACCCGACACGCAGTAGTAACAGTCTCCCAGGATCTTTATCCGTAGACAGTGGTGTTCCTGCAACAGACCAAGCAAAAAGACACACAGGTGACACTCTGCACATACTGCAGTATGCTTATTAAACTAAAATAAGCCGGACCAAACCGAGCCATCAGCCTGATTCAATTCATTCTAATCATGTCCTCTTCCCTCCCGTCTCTAATCACAGCATCTCTAACTCCTCCTTTTTGTAATCTCACTAAATATGGATCACGGCTTGAATTGGAAATTATTCCTTTGATGTGTGACCATAAAAATCAATTAAATCAACAACTCGTAATGAGTCACACAGCCGATCTGATCCAGCGTCTGTCTCGAGTTATTCCATCTCCCCTCGTTTAACCTCCCTGTGGATATAAAATCTGTGTTCTCCAAGAACGGCATTAAATGTAAATGTGCTTTATTTATACAGCCCTTTACAGACAATCCTTACGGTGTAACCAAAGTGCTTTACAGCAGGTAATGAATAAAGAGAAGAAGAAGTAAAAACAAATAAAAACAATAAAAGAACAGTGAAAGCAATAAAATACAACAAAATAAAATAAGATAAAAGTGTCATCATACTACTGCACTGGAAAAAATGCCCCTCCAAAAATAAGTAAAAAAAACAACAAATACGAGATGTTTTTGTTTGAAATAAGCAAAAAAATCTGCCAATGGAACTA
Organism: Odontesthes bonariensis; assembly: GCF_027942865.1. Taxonomy (NCBI): domain Eukaryota; kingdom Metazoa; phylum Chordata; class Actinopteri; order Atheriniformes; family Atherinopsidae; genus Odontesthes; species Odontesthes bonariensis. The sequence continues at coordinate 5,852,749 of NC_134519.1, forward strand.
GTGAAAATCGGCTTGTCAAGATTTCTTGAAATAAGATGTGATATTTAGGACTTTTGAGATAAAAGTGATCTTGAAATTAGCTTAAAAAATTCAAATGTAAAAAAAAAGCTTATTTCATATGATATGTGACTCAAAACAATTTGTCTTCAAGACTTTTTCATTTAACAAGATATTCCAGATGTATTGTCTTCAAACAAGTCCCGATATCTGGCTGAAATGGTGCTTATTAGGCAGTTTTGTTTTATATTAAGTGTAATGAGATATTTGGATTAGAAATGAGACAAATATACTTGGTAAGACTTGGATTTTTTCCAGTGTGGGTGTTAAAAGCCATCCTAAATAAGTAGGTTTTTAGCCCAGATGTGAAGAGGCCCGGGTCAGAAATAAGACGCAGCTGGACGGGGGGCTTATTCCAGAGCCTGGGGGCAGCTTTGGGAAAAGGCTCGCTCACCCCAGGGTTTGTATTCTGACCTGGGCACTTCCAGCAGAAACTGATCTGTTGGTCTCAGAGCTCTACCAGGACTGTTAAAAGCTCAGATAAATACGACGGGGCGAGGCCGTTAAGAGCTTTAAAAACCAGCGTTAAAAGTTAAAAATCAGTTCTTTAAAGGACAGGAAGCCGATGGAGGGAGTTAAGAACAGGAGTGATGGAATAGTCTGACCTTTAACTTATTTCTCAAGGTCATGACGACTTAAAAACATTTTAACTTTGGCCAGGAGACGCAGCTGGAAAAAACTAGTCCTGACGACATTGTTCATTTGTTTGTCCAACCTCAGATGACTGTCAAAGGTCAAAGGTCACTGCCAGATTTCTGACAGAAATGACAGATTAAATCTGATGTAGAAAAAATTTAAATATTCAGACAAATATGAACAAACATTTGTATTTTCTTCATTTATTTCCATTAATATGAATAAAACGTAATAATTTATTTTCTTTTTTTTTTACTTTATTTTGCATCTTTTCCGTATAAATACACTTTAAGGCTTAATAATTTTTCAAATATTCTATTTAGTTGCTTAATTTTCACCCATTTTTTGTCTGTTTTCTGTCTTTTCCAAAGTCGAACCAACGCCAACATCCGGTCTCAAACCTACAGCCGCGGCTCCAACCACTTTAGGTGGCGGTGCACCATCATCAAAGTCCTAATTGGCCTCATAGCTGCACCTTTTAACTCTTGATAATAAACTCTGAACCTGTGGAGTGAGTTCAGACTCCATTTTATGTTGCAGCCGCACAAGCAGAGTAATAACGAAGGGTCAATGGCAGGGCCGGTTCCATCTATAAAAAAAAAAATCAGTTTTCTAGACTACCGCTTCCAATCCAAATAAACTGTATTTCATTCCTAAAATGAACATAGACCCATATACCTTCATGTAATTAACTGGGTTATGTGAAAATTGTAAAAAAATAATAAAATCTGTGCAGTCATCCACGTGAATGTGTTTACGTCACGTGACTCCGGTTGATTGACGGGTGAACGGACGGTGTTAACAGGAAAAGCAAAGGTAATAATGTGGAGTCATCATGGATCATCATCATGGTGAAAGACCAAAGAAGCCATCAGGTGCCCAGTTTAGAAAGAGAAGAAGAGGCGAAACGGGCAGAAGATAAAGGGATGCAGATTTCTATCAGTGACGTAGGCTATAGGCTATCTGTTAGCCTCTTGCTAACATGTTGCTATTAGCCACGCCTGTGTTTGATTTTTAGTTTTGCTGAACTAGAATTAGAATTGAGGCATCATGTCATGCAGCTAATTTCACCCAAAGGCAACCTGCTCTGGTTTGCAACAGATTTTGTATGATGATGTAATTGATGATTTTGCATCAAAGAAGGCTAGAAAAGTCAAGTTTTAGATCACGCTTCACACCTGTTGTTAATGTTAAAGCCAGCTGTAAACAGGCTGAAAACAGCTGCTACAGTCTGAGCTCTGATGGTGTCATAACTGCAGGAATCTTTTTTTTATGCTCCGTAGAGCAGCCTTTATTTAATTTAAAGCTTTCTTTGGTTATTTTTAGGATTGTTAGGTTATTTAAGGATTTGTGATTGATATTTATATACTGTATTTAATTTATTTATCGTGTTTTTTCTCTGTTCTTTTTGTACCTTTTAGTATTTAAGATTATAGAAAATAAAATAATACAGATAATATAATATGTTGTTGTGTTGGTGGTGGGGTAAGTGTTTTTTTTTTTTAAATGCTCCATCGAGTAGCCTTTATTTTTTAGCTTTCTTCGGTTATTTTTTAGGATTTTTAGGGTATTTAAGGATTTGTGATTGATATTTATATACTGTATTTCATTTATTTATTGTGTTTTTCCGGTTCTTTTTGTACCTTTTTGTATTTAAGAATATAGAAAGTTCACATAAGGGGTATAACGCCATAGAGGGGTGCAGGGCATGGTGGGGAGGATAAGTATGTTATACATGTGATTGTATTCATGCTTTGAATATGTATGAAATTTGAGGGGTGCCAGGGACGGGGGGCTGCCTTTAAGATGTAAAATGTGTCTTTTTATTTATTTTTGTTTATCAATGTTATATTCTATTTTTATTCTGTTTATCCTTTTTACTTTCTTAAACAGACTGTTAATTTAACTCAATTTGTTTGTTACATCTGTGACATCTGAAATGTCTGTGAAGATTATTATGTTAAAACAAATAAAAATTTGAATGACAAAAAAAAAAAGATTATAGAAAGTAAAATAATCCAAATAATATAATATGTTGTTGTGTTGGTGAGTGAAAGTCAAACCACTCGGTTCTAAAAAAAATAAAGCTAATGGTGGAAACTTGAAACTTGGGGGTCGGCAGCAGGCAGTGAAAACCAGGCCACAGCAGGAGCTGAAAAGCATCAACCATCAGTTTGTTTTATTTCAGTGGCAGAAACAAATTACCCCCCAAAGTTAACTGAAATGACTCCTAACTGTGATTCCCTTGTTGCTCTGGGACACAAGAACATGTGGAATGGTTGGATCAGCTGGATAAAGACGTTTGTATGTTAGGAATTAAAAGTAGCATTCGCTTACATGTGCAAGACGGTCAAAGCGTGCAAAGAGCTCATTCAACATTCGCACCAGCTCCTGCGCCGACAGCGTCGTGGAGAGGTTCGTGAAGCCTTTAACATCTGCGAAAAGAATGCTGAATAAAATGGGGAAATGTCACTTTCACATCTGGGTTAGTTTTTTACAAGCAAGTGCTTAAAACACGATTAAAATGTGATGTGATCATAAAATTAGTGACAGAGCAACATGTGCAAACTGTATCTGAACGCCCACACCTTCAGATTCAGCCTGTGATGGGAGCAAACGTCGAGTCCTCACCTGACATTCTCGTAGCGGTGGATGTAGATTCTGTGGAATTGATGCTGGAGGTGTTCATCCTCTACATTTGTCATGTCGTTGATCATCTCCAAAACTACAAAACGTGGCAGCACTGATAACACCAGTCTTTCCTGCAGGGGGGAGAAAAATGAGACACTGTGGTGAAAATCTGAATCCATGGGGGATCGTTTTCGTTAAAACAGAGAAGGATGCTTCTCCTTCCAATGTGGTAAATGCTCATTTTTGTGGAATAAAAGACACGTTTAAATGTTTAAAAGATAATAACGAACTTAGAATAAAAGGAACGACACTGAAAATGTACTCCAAAAGCTTGATGTACAGAATTTAATGTGGAGCTAAGCGATCAAGAGTTTAAAAAGGCAATTAAAGTCCAAACTGAAGCAGAGAGAGCACATCCTCCACCAAAGCCAGTGCTGTTTTTCACAACTTATATGAAAGCAGTGCTGATCTGAACCAAAATGAAATGGCTTCTTCCTTTGCCCGTGCTCCAGCTCTCAGCCAAGTTTTATCAAATTCAGCTCGTTAGTTTTTGCATTATCTTCTACAACATACATTAGAACAGACTTTTACTATGAAGAGGAAACAAAAGAAACGGGACGACACACTAAAATAAGGAGACACAAAGCTCGTAAAAGCAAATAAATGACTCTGTCGGCCTCTAACCCCCCCGAGCAGGAGCTCAAAAAGGCTCAGAGCTCACAAAAGCAAACGACACAGTGTTATTTGGTCCAACCTGGAGCAGATTTCAGGAGGGAGCGATGCAGCATTCCTCTGAATCTTTTGGCTCTGGGGATCTGTACCAGCTCCAAGCAACTGCCTGCCTCAAAGGCTGAATATATTACAGGCAGCCAGAAAGCATTTAAGGGACAACAAATTCCTGTTAAATCCTCACTCTTTGGTTAGACTGCGTGGAAACATCTCAGTTTCCCACCTTGCAGCACCCTGAATTCTTGCTCTTTAACACTCTGCACACTGTTTTATTTTGTTTTTTATTTTTAAATCATCTGCAGTCATCATCTATATCTTTGAATTTGTGCTCAATTCAACAAAATAATTTGAAAGTAATTAAACTGAATTACGATGCATCAACAGCAGGATCATCAGTTTTTTTTAATACAGGTGAGACAACAGTTCATAGACATGAAGGTGATTTAATTAGTTTAGGTGAGGCCATTTCTTTAAAGCTCACTTTGAAAAGGGAAAATCGTTTAAACCAACATGCTGATGGAGGTTTGCCACACATATACCAAATGTGTCCTCCTTAAAACGTGCCTCGCGTTTGTTCATGCATACAGATACAGCCAAACTCTCACATTCAAAGAATACGCAAATGTAACAGTCACTTTATTAATTATAATTTCCAATTTGTGTTTTTAAGTTTTATTTATCATTTCCTGATTATTTTTGCGTAATTGTGAATTCTATCTCAGTTATTCTCATTTAACATTATTTAATTACTTTTCCCTGCAGAAATCGCCTTCCTGCCTGTTTTGTACCTCCAAGTATGATTTTCTTTGGAAAATGAGTCAATAACGTTTAAACCTTCAGTGAATATTGTTCACTGTTACATACAGACACGTTACCAAGTCGTTTGGCATTGTTTTGGCCGTAAATATAAGTTTTATAGACGTTTTAAGTTTGGCTTTTTTGGCGCGATTTGTCCCGTGTGTCCAACATGCAGCAAAGCTGGCATAGTATGCTAGCATAGTAAAGCTAGCATTGTATGCTAGCATAGTAAAGCTAGCATTGTATGCTAGCATAGTAAAGCTAGCATTGTATGCTAGCATAGTAAAGCTAGCATTGTATGCTAGCATAGTAAAGCTAGCATTGTATGCTAGCATAGTATGGTAGCATTGTATGCTAGCATTGTATGCTAGCATAGTATGCTAGCATAGTATGCTAGCATTGTATGCTAGCATTGTATGCTAGCATAGTATGCTAGCATTGTATGCTAGCATTGTGCGTGTTTACAGGTTAGAAAGGTACTTCTGGTTATACTGCCATATATATATATACAGATCTGCCACTGCTGTTTTTATATATATCTTAGCTTGTATATATATATATATATATATATATATATTTATATATTTTTTTTACCTCCTACTTTATATATATTTATTATATTTTACTTCATGTTTATTGCTGTTTTGCTCCAGGGATAAGAGGGAAACGCTATTTCAATTCTTTGTAGGCTATGTCCTGCACATATGGCAGCATTGACAATAAAGTTGACTTATACTTAAGGCAAGAAGCGGTACTTATCAAGAGAGCAGTATGAGTCTCATTTGATGGTAAAAATGGTTGATGTGGAACAGTTTTATCACTTGAAATGCACATTCTTGGTATGAACAAACATTATGTAGCCTATTGTGTTGGAGGACTTTTTTCAGAAGATTACACCTTTTAAAGAAGCCAAATACAATCATAATGTAACTGAGCGATGAGAAGAAGTCATCTAATTAATATGCTTTAAACACTCTCAGTTCTTCTCGGCCCCTAACTTAATGATATATTTTGGCTTACTCACAAATCAATCATCACTCTACTGATCACAGACATCATAACTTTTGGAGCAAAAGTTCAAATATGCCTTCAGCTTGCATGACAAAAGTGATCAAATTTCAAAGTGATACATGATGTTCAACATCCTGAAGGATGTGACAGCACTGGTGAGTCTGGCTTTATACTTTGTGCTCAGATGAGTACATGACTTCTGCATTAAAATGAATGTTTGTAAGGCAGCAGTGAGAAGTTCAGTCTTTAAAAACATCTGTAGAGACATCAGATTCTGTCAGCAACCTTACATTGTACTCTGAATACATGAAAAAGTATTTGCATTTGTTGAACAGCCAAAAACTCCTGAAAAAGAAGCAAAAGGACGAGCACAAAGTCGAGTTTTTGCCGAATAAAACCAGATGAATATCACCCCCCCCCCCATTTTAGGTCGTTTCTATTCTTCAGCTACATGCTAACTGTATATCTGGAGGAAAGGAACATCTTTATGTGTTTTCTGTTTATTCCCTGGCTGGTTTGCAGAGATGTTTTACAGTAGGAAATAAAAAAAATTGTAACTCGTGTGCTTCCCATGAAGGAGTATGAGAGCTCTCGAGAGCCTCTTTAAAGCTCAAGCACGAGTGGAGTGCGAGAGAAGGTGAGGCTGGATAATAACACGGAGACCGAGAGGCAGCATCCTCCACTTGATCACACTGAATGAAAAATAGCAGAGAGATGGGGGTCCCTTCTTTTTTTCCTCAGTGTTTTATCAATGACGGCAGCGTTGGGGGGAAACGGTCTCAGGTGGTAAAAAAAAAAACAGTAAGCTTTAAAACTAGGGCTGGGCGAGTTAACTGGTTATTATCGCGTTAACTATTTAATGTTGATAAATATTTTAACGCAGGTTTTATTTTATTTATTTTGAAAAAAAAATTTAATAATTTTTTTGGCTTTTGTGCCTTTAATGGATAGGAAGGTTCAGAGAGACAGGAAGCAGGGGGCAGAGAGAGGGGGAACAACACGCAGCACAGGGCCATCCGATGTGAGACTCAAACATCGGGCGCCTGCTCAACCCACTACGCCACAGACCACCCCTGTTTTATTATTTATTTTATTTAGTAAAAATCTGTTGCTCACAGGCTTTTATTTTGTAAAAGTCTGTTGCTGTCTGCTGTGGAACAGGAAAAGAAAGTAATCGGCGGATCCACCAAACATGGAGAAGGGTACGGAACTTTTACTCGGCCATTTTCATTTTAAAGTTCTTCCAGACGGCGGAGTCGACAGAACCAAAGTCATCTGTAAACACTGCCAAGTTGAATTGTCTTCTCAGCGTAGTAGTTCCAGTCTAAAATATCACTTAAAAGGCAAAACACACAACTGATAGCAGCAAGTCATTCAAGGAAACAGACAGTGGAGCGAGGCTTCTACATAAAAACTACAGAAAGATGCTGATGTTAAAAGTGTGTTTGCACAACAAATGTTATGGCACTTTCATTCATATGGCAGCACATTTAAAATAAAGCTAAATGCTAAAAGCTATACACTACTTTTGGATTCATTCTTGGATTTTGCGTACAAATGCGATTAGTCAGATTAAACATTTTAATCGTTGCCCAGCCCTAATTAAAACCAAACAGCCCATCTGAAGTAATCTTTGATTAGTTTGAAAATAAATGTCTCACATGTGCTCCTTTGTACAAAGATTGAGATGTAATCATCATTGCTTCCAGTACGGGCCCTTTAAAAAAACAACATGAGACAAAAGCTGCAGCAGAAACTAAGAACGTTGCGCAGGCGTTACGCAATGCAGTGATTAAACAACTCAGTCAGAGGCTTCTGCAGCTTCACCGCAACAAACAGTGTTTCTTTCATATTGTATACTTTGTTGTTTCTTGATCGATCTGAGTGTTGTGCCTGTGCTCGTGCACTCTGTGATCGGTTGCTTTGGTCCCGTGCTCACGCACCTGAGGGGAATTCACAGTGTTTTCCTCATTCGAGTAAAGTCCTTGCTGAGGAAACGCCGCTCGTATGATCATTTCTCCTCTGTTTTCAGGTATGTTGCGGGTTGCTGGCATGCTTTCACTAACTCAGGGCTGAGTTTGCACATTGTTGGAGACCGTGAGCGGGTCCCCACTTCTTCATGGATTGATGTTTGGTGGCGCTGTGTGCGATAACCATCTGGTTGGCTGAGGTTCAGCATCCATGTGGTGGATTTTGTGTTGCTGTGATTTGAGAGTAGTGCACATTCTGAGGGATATTTCCTGTGGATTGTTGATTTTTGTGTGCTTGCTGAGGAAACGCCGCTCGTATGATTATTTCTTCCCTATTTTCAGAGGGAAAATGAGCTCCCCGTCCACTCTGGCTTTGTTTGAATGTTTCAGCATACAAAGACTTCCAAAGGAAAGCTGTGTTTAGCTTGTGGGATCCTTCCCAAGAAGACTGTGGGCTCAGGAAATGTAAATCAGCTGGAATCTCTGGTGGTTTGCACATGGAAAACCTGACTGGAGCGTCGGCCGGTGTTTGTGTTGTTCGGTTCAGGCCGCCTGCCACCCTCTGCTGTGTTGGTAACTGTGCTGGAAAGCAGGGAAACGCATCATCAAATTAAGCTCCAGACACACAGACACTTCAGCGAAGCATTGCTAATTTCTGCGCCCCAGGGTTTGGTGGTGGAGCTCCACTGCAAGAAATGTGGATTTGATTGAATCATCCCGAGTTTCGTCTGAAAGTTTGAACCTCTGAGGAGCTCAAAGCTGCAGAGTCATCTGTCAAACCCAAGAATCTTTCTAATAATCAGGCCAAGAGCTCCATTTAAAATGCATCCCTGACTCTGACACAGGCCGGTTATTTATGTTCATTACAGGAAGGGTTTGGAATATCCTGGTGAAAGGTCGGACCCCCTTCTGCCTTCAGAACCGCCTTAATTCTTCGTGGCAAACTTTCAACAAGGAGCTGGAAACATTCCTCAGAGGTTTTGTTCCATATTGACATGATAGCATCATGATAGCATCACGATAGCTGGTAACTGCTGCAGATGTGTCGGCTGCACATCTATGATGAAAACCTCCCGTTCCACCACATCCCAAAGCTGCTCTGTTGGAGATCTGGTGACTGTGGAGGCCGTTGGAGTGCAGGGAACTCACTGTTCATGTTCAAGAAACCAGTTTGAGATGATATGAGCTCTGTGACATGATGCATTATCCTGCTGGAAGCAGCCACCAACAAACAGAATTTCACATGTGGTAGATTATTCTGCTGCTGGAACTCCTCCAACAACTCGTGGATATTTCACTTTTAGATGTCATTCCTCTCTAATGGAGTCATGTTAGGCTGATATATATTTCTGAGCAGACTTACAGCAACAACGCAGCTCGTGACAGTGAAATAAGAGTTGGAGGACATCATGACACTGATGTGAATTCATGTTGCAGCAACATTGCGCATCACTTCAGTGGATTGAAGCCCGGCATTGAGTGTTGTCCTCAGCTGGTCGTTTCTTGCAGGATGTTCCCATAATGAGGCTGCAGTGCGTTTGCTCCACTGGACACGGTCCCTGGTTCGGACAGCTGAGAGCCAGCAGACTCGGCGTCGGATTAGCTTTGAAAGTCATTAGCGCAGCTCAGTTTAAACTCGGAGCTGAAGCCCTCCAGCAGCTCACTGACGACTGCATTCAGATTGTGTGAAAGGTTTCCATATAAAACACTCTTCTTTTGTTCTGCTTTTATTGCCACCTGTGATTAGAATCTCAGTTTTATGTTTGGCTCATTTCCAGGTAATCTAATTTAAATTTAGAATGCGTTTAAGTGCTTTATTCTTCTAAAAACACAACATTTTGTCATCCTGAAACACCTTTAGTGCCCTTTTTCCTTGCTTCAGCTTCTGAATCTGTAAGCTTCACGCTTAAAAAGCCCATCAGCTCTAATTGTTCAGTAAAAATGAGACTACGGCACCTCTCATTCTTTGTTTCTGCTGTCAAACTCACCATTAAGCAGGCATTATGCATGTGTTTTATGATGATTTCATTTTAAAAAGGCTATTAAACACACTGAAGCTAAGCGTATGCGTGTCGTGGGTAACATGGAAACGGTTTCTCCTTCGTAGAAATGACTCCAAGAAGAGTTTTTATCTCATCAAGGGCAATGAAAGTCATCGTCTGTCAGCCTTCAGGATGCGAGTTAACATCTCATTTGCATTGAATTTTGCATGCTGGAGTTGATCCTAAATGTTTATGAGCAGATATACCGCTCAGCGCTACGCTAATCAAACCCAACGCCTCGTCCAAATTTACTTGGGACCACATCATTGGTATCGCTGTCGGTTTAATTCACTCTCTCGCACAGATAATCCACTTGATGTCACCGCCGATTTCCAAGGATCTCTGTGTAAGACAACAGAGTTACAGCCGTGCTTATATCAGCTAAAATCTATTATGATAAACAGCCGGGGTTCACGGCACATTTCATCCGTGGAGCCAAGCGACGCCGCATCGCACGACTTCTTTTCTTTGGATTCGTTGTAAATCAGGAGCCGAACTTATTGATTAAATGATTGTGTTCGGGGGAGGTTTACATTTATAAGACGGTGTAAACAACTGTAAAGGAGAGGAATGATGCTTCTATCCACATCCTGCAGCCACAGCTTCAACCCAACAGCAGAGCGGCTGTGATGTCGGAGCCTGTTGACAGAAGTACCGGAGCGATTCGTGGACATTAGGGCGCTGTGCTCGGGGCGAGGCCTCATCTCCCTCCATTACGACCGTCTCAGAGCCCTTCCAGGAAATATGAGCGCCCTAAAAGCTTTCTGTGCCTCTTCAGAGCATCGCTGTGTAAACACACAGCTTACTATCTGTCACGTGCATGCGTACGCAGGTGCGTGCGCGGCGGCATCGGATCAATGCAGCGTGCATGTTGTTCTGCTCCCCGAGGACGCCGTGGCTGTAAACATTCAGCCCTATTAGCTGCAGTCTGTCAATACTTTAGTTTTTCTCTTGGTCACACTGAGCTGCAGCTCTGAACGGCAGGAAGTGGTCACTGTCCAAATGTTTCTTCAGCTCCCAAAGCCTAAAATCACCTGCAGTCTGCAGCTGAGCTTCAGTTCCAGTCAATAAACCGACTGGATGTACAGAGATGAACAGCTTTAGCAGACAAAGTCGTCACAGACCAAACACACTTAACAGCCTGAACCCGAGCTCAATGCAAACAGCCTCTGAGCAAGCAAACAGGGACTAAAGCTGGTCAGACATTAGCCCCACCCCCGGGGCTCCCGGTCCTGCGTAAAGGTTGACGTTTGAAGTTCTGCTGGGACCAGGAGCCAACTGCCTGAAAGGTGCTGAGGCGGGTGGAAAGAAGGCGAGAGGCCCAGGAGGCGGCGCACTGATGCCTGAGGAGATTGGGCGACCGGAGCCCGAGGGCCAACAGCCTTCTATCTCCAGCTTTTTATCTGATATTCAGCACCGTCAATCATAAAAAAACAGAGAATAGTGAACACTGCGGTCTAGTCAGTAAATGTAAATGTACTTTATTTATACAGCCCTTTACAGACAATCCTTACAGAGTACCAAAGTGCTTTACAGCAGGTGATAAATAAAGAGAAAAATAAGTAAAAACAGTAAAAGAACAGTGAAACAATCAAATACAACTAAATCGATTAAAGGGGAACTCCGGGGCATTTGAAGCGTGTTTCCATTGCTAGAGGTTGTCAAATACTGATAGTAGGACACAGAGAGGTGCGTATCTGCGCTCCCTGTGTGGAGATTGCTCTGTCCGCACAGCATGTCATGCGAGGCTAATACGTGGTGGCTAAGGGGCAAGCGCTAACCCTTCCACGTAAAACAACAACTTGCACACTGCAGAAACGTCACACCACTTTATAAACCATCCGACAATAAAGTCACAAGCCTTACCATCAAAACCATATGCATGGTTCTCACATTACTGGCATGGGGACGTTACAAAACAACTTTATAAACAGCATGTCACTCACCGGCTGGTTGTAGGCTCGCGCATGTGAAAGCCCAGAAGAGTCGATGGAGAATAATCCCATATACAAAACAATTATCTTCTCTAGAAAAACTGCGTTCAAGTATTTAAAACATTACAACAATATTACTGGGCATGTATTGTTGTAATGTTTTAAATACTTGAACGCAGTTTTGTTTGTTTGTTTTTTTTTTGTCATTTTGCTCATTATTGTCATGCATGCATGAAATGATCTGAGATAAGTGCACATAATCAACAGTAAAACAGGCTATGCTAGCTGGTTTCAACCTTGGCTACTCTCATATCTTGCAGTATAGGCACCAGACTTCCCCACATTTCTAAATGAACCCCAGGAGTGAGTGGTTGTTTGCCTCCGTTTAGCCCTGTGATGGACCGGCGGCCCCCCGACGGTACCCCACCTTACGCCCAGTGGCAGTAGGCACAGCCCGCAGCCTCACACGTGACCTTGACTTCGATTAGACGATAATAAAAGAGTTGATGGACGGCAGACTTCTGAACCGAAGCAGCGGGCGCCAGCGTGCCCGTGTGAGCAGCTCACCTGTCTCTGATTCTCCGTCTCCAGTCTGAGTCGGGCTTCGATGCAGCGCCGCGTCTCCAAGAAGGCCTGCCGCTGCGCCCGGTCCGACAGGTAGCTGATGAATATCCCAGCCGTGTTCATGCACATGAACAGCACAGCCTGAGCCGCCACCTGGAAGACACGTGAAGAAGCAGGAGACCGTGTCATTCCCAAACATCACATCGAGTCGATTAGCTTGTTTTCATCCACATTTTCCACAAGTTTTCACAAAAAAAAAAAGCAAGATAGTACAAGTTTTCATTCAAGTTGTCGACTCTTGGTGGAGCTCCCCGTCCAGCTGTGTAAGAATAACTGATATTTACTGTGTAAACACGAGCTCAAACCTCTGAAATCTACTGAAAACAGTTCAAAAATCAGCAGGTGGAACATTAGTCTCATCATCAAAGAATGAAGTGGGCCACAAAAATGAATCAGGAAATGTACAAATAGATTTAAAAAAAAGTGTGAATAATAAATGTTCCTTTCTGTTTTATTCTTTAATTCTCTGCGATGCTTTTGCACAGCAGCTGAGGGTGTTTTCTGGTAGATTTGGGTGTGTTTGTGAGGTGGTTAGCACCATCGCCTCTCTGAAGGTGAGTGTGAAGACTGATTTATGGTCGTCTGCGGCTCTCCGTCGCTTGCGTGCATCGGCCAACATTCCTATCTATCCGTCGAGGCGACGGAGACCGCAAGGGTTGTGATTGGTCGGCTAACAACATCATTTCCAGAATCACTTTCCCGGTTTAGCTCCTTCCTCTCAGAACAACAACGCCGCCATTTCTGAAAGAGTTTACTGTGTGCCGGTCAACATTTGGTCAAAATTATTTGCATTTCAACATCAACAAGCTCCAACTCCAACAACAGTCTTTCTCTCTCGGTCGCCATCGTTCGCTGTGAGGAGTGGAACGGAGCCGGAAGGTGAACAACCAATCAACCACTTTCACCATAGACGACGTTAGATTGGGTCGTCTAACGTAGCGCCGCCTACTGATCGGGAGGTGAACTGCGTTGCGTATCCGACATCCCGACAGAGAACTTCAAAAGGTTTAACAGCCTCTGCGTGACCACGGAGACGGATAGCGACGGAGAAGCATACCGAGGTCTTGAGTGTGCATGGTTGTGTGATGGACTGGCCACCTGCCCAGGTTGTACCCCGCCTCTCGCCCAGTGACGGCTGGGATAGGCTCTTGCCCCCCCGCGACCCGACAGTTAGATTAAGCGGGTACAGAAAATGAATGGGATGGGTGTAAGTGTTTTTGAAAATTCACAAAAATCTGTAAATGGAGACACTTTTTCATTCCTCATAAAAGAATAACTTGCTGAGGAACTGACACTTAGATCATTCTGCATCGTTATGTGATTTTTAGTTGTTAATTAACTAAATTTAAAGAATCACCCACGAACGAAGGGATAAATGAAAGCCTGGATTCACATTTACAGCTTGTGTTTTTGAAATTTTAGATAAATTTATCACGAAAGATGAAAATATGAAAAAAAACCAACGAGCAGCTGGACTCCTTAATGGGTCCGTGTGAACATTTTTGTGCCTGAATAAGGACAAATTACCGTCCAGGACGTCTGCAGAGACATCTAAAGTCCTCACAGAACCCTGAAGAACTTTCAAACCACCAAATTTAAAGTGTAAAAAGGTTTATTTTGAACAAATTTAACTGAATACTGATTTCTCAATGATGACTGCGCTTCATGTAAAGCAGAACTTCATCGGTTTAGGAGACATCATGACTGAACACTGTGTCACCCATTTATTATAAAACTAAGAGTCATTTCATGAATAAAAACATCTCGAGGCTTCGTGACGGGATGAAAGAACTGTGTGCTGACTGAAGTTCAGACGGGGGGATCTGAGTCATCACGGTGCTCAATCTGCAGTAATATAGGAGGCACATAGTCCATTCTAACATTATAAACAGAGATAGGCTGTGTTCGAAACCGCATACTACATACTGCATACTCATCGATCAGACAGTATGCAGAGCATTTATCCACAATGCATTTCGCTCCTGCCCGAGCCGAAATCAGCCGGCCTGAAGCTGATTTCTCTTAAAGTGATACTCCGGAGTAGATTCAACCTGGGGTCATTTGAACCGTAATATCCAGCCAAGTAGCCCACCCGCAGTTTTTTCGATATTGGCTGAACATCAGCTGAGTTACTGAGTTATCCCGAATAGCTTCGTACAAGGGTTGATGGATCCCGGTCCGTATCTCCAAAATGACTCAATTTCTCCATTGATATAATAATTTCACAACTCTACAACATAAAAATTCATAAAAAAACATGTAGAATATAGCATATACTTTGTTGTCTACAGTAGTAGATCAACCCTCATCTTACTTTGAAGCTCCCAGAGCAAGGAAGTGACGTCGACGCAGCTTTAGCAGCAGAGAAGCTATCAGGCTTGTGTTGATGACAATAAACTCCTGGACTATTTTCAAACTTCCAAATGCATCGTTTGGTGAGTACAGACCATATTTGTACTACTGTAGAAGTTTGGTGTCATGGCATGTGATATTAGTGTGGTCATTTTGGAGATACGGACCAGGATCCATTAACCTTTTACGAAGCTATTCGGGATAACTCAGTAACTCAGCTGATGTTCAGCCAATATCGAAAAAACTGCGGGTGGGCTACTTGGCTGGATATCACGGTTCAAATGACCCCAGGGTGAATCTACTCCGGAGTATCACTTTAAGCTCTAAACTCTGTAAACTTTAGCAACATTTGAAACATTTTCAGGTGAGAAAGTAGTCGTTTAGATCCCCAACGTGTTGAAAACCTGACAAAATACCGGCTATTTACAATTTTGTTCCCACGAATTCGGCGCTACTAAAGCTAGCCGCAGTGAGCTAACGCACTTCCGGTTATTTTCATAAAATAAAATACCCGTTGCCTTTTATCATAGGGAAAGCCATTAGCATACAATTGGTGCTTTTGTTTTGAAAACAGGAAGTGAACCTACCCTCGTTGTAGCTAGCTTGAAACTGCCGTTTTGACAGGAAATGACGATCGGCAACGTCAAGTTACGTTGCATCTTGGGTAGTTTGAGTATGAGTAGTAACCTCATGATGCATACCCAAAATTTCGGAGAATCTAGTATGCATCCGGGAACTTCTGCTTACTCAAACTCGCATACTCACTCAAAAAGTTAGTAGGAGTAGTAGGCGTAGTATGCTGTTTCGAACACAGCCAAAGAGTCCACTTCTGCAGGCGTTTGTAGATTAACAGCTTAGTTTATCCTAAAATGTTTCAGGCACAGCTCAAACCAAAGAAGTCTGAACTTTTACGGCCCAGAACTACCAGGAGATCAGTCCAAATGCAGCTTTTGTTGAATCCCTCTGCAGTTATATATCATGTGTTAAACAAATCCAGAGCAAACGGTGACCTAATCTGATGAATAACTGCACAGGAGTCCACTGGAACTATCAAAGACATTTAACAAAAAACATCAAATTCTGTTAAATCACTGCAGGGAAGTCCTGCAATCTGTCATCTTTTATGATGACTCATCTCTCAAAGCGCCCCCAGTGAAACACAAATTATTTAATGCCTCACAATGTGTTTCTCTTCACGGAGCATGAGCAGAATCTGAGCGGTTTGGGGCCAATAATGGGGGCGACTAGCAGAAGCTGTTGTTTCCGCTGCCTCAGACTGCGCAGCTGCATGTTGGGTTTTATGTGTGTGAATCAATAAATTCAGATCATGGCGGATGCTAAAAACTTCTGCAGGAGACGCGTTCTCCCAAAGGAAGCTCTGCATCCGACTCTGAAGGAGTCGGACTGTTCGGGCTGAAAGGAAAAACCTCAAAGATGGAAAGCACAGAGAACTTGTTGCTGTTGCCCTCATCGAAAGAGTGTTGCTGTGGCCATTTATGTTTGCAAATCATAAGTTCTATCAATTTAGTTTTCTTTGGGCAGTTGGAATATACTTTAGTTAGTTTGTTATCAAAATCTGTAATCAATTTTTATATTTGAAATTGTTTGGATCATTTTGGTAACTTTTAGACCCTCCCATTAATTAGAGAGATTAAGAACACACCGTTGGGCGTGTTGGAAGAGCTTTTTGTTTGTCAAATGTCCGGTGGGAAGACGGGAGGTTTTGTTAAAATGATTTTTTTGACTTAAATGTAAAAAATTTGTGCTCGAACTGGAAGAAGTTCAATTAAAAGAAAAAGAAGAAGAAGAAGCATTGGCTTTAAGAACTAAGTTGGTAAAGGCGGATGCAAAAAATGCAAATTTACACCTCTCAGCAGGATCAGAAAAGTCATGATTCCAGCGCTGAAGATTCATCAGATTCTGCAACATCTACTGAGTTTATACCTGTTGCTACAGCTCAAATGGCTCTAGGAAAACAGGAACCATTGTCAGCTCCTTCACCCGTACCAATGCCCCAAGAGACACCTGTTAATGTATCATTAAAAGTGAAACCAGAAGCAGTGCTTTAACAGAGATCATGAAAAGGCAGAATGAAATCACTGAGATGCTGGTAAAACAGCAGAGACTTTCACTCCTCCCATCTGTAGAAATGTGTTTTTAACCTGTTTTTAGTGGTGACCCTTTGCATTTGAGATCCTTTCTTAAGGCATTTGAGCAAGGAATAGAAACTAAAACAGCCCGACTGTCCTGCACTTTTTTAGCTTGTAAAATCAGATTAAGTTAACTTTCGTTTTTCATCTTAAAGGTAGGGTAGGAGATCCTGGGTTTTGAGTCCAGCGAAGCTGCATTCTGAAAATACACAGGTCAAAAGTCCCAACCCCTTTATTCAGACTTCCCCCCGAAGCCACGCCTCTAGAGTACATGAACGCGCAATGCTTGTTCACGAGCACGAAGGTGCACGAGCGCTGTTCTGACAGCAAGCATCGATCGTTGCCGTATTTAGTATTTAGTATATGCTAACTATACGTTTAATAATGCTAGGTGCTAGCCAAGCTGGCTCTAGTTTAGCTTCCTGCCAAGCTTCTGGACGCGTAATTCGTTCACGGAGCAGGGTACGCGCACAGGGGGGAGGAGGGGGAGGGAGGAGCAGATTGCAGTTTGATAGACGCATCAGTATCCAATCATTGTGAACGGTCCGTTCAGTATGATTGGATACTGTTTTTCCTGGATTGTACGTTCTAGAGGCCACTAAAACTTTTCATTTCTGTGTCAAAACTTTTAATTAATTGGTTGCAATGGGGGTGTGAAGAGTATTTCAAGCAATATGTAAAAAAATGTTCCAGAAAAAGATCCCCTACCCCACCTTTAAAGCTATGGTAGGTAATCCTAGAGAGCTAGCAAGAGAGCTAGCAAGATTCGAAAGTGTCCACTCCTCTAAGCTCCACCCCCCCCTCCCCATTCCGTCAGTGCTTCATCCAAAGCCGGTGGAACCGCATGCGCACATGGAGCAGGGAGCCGGCAGAGGGGGGCGTAGGCAGAAAGCAGAGGCATCTGATTGGTTTTTTGTAGGCGGTCAGCTTTTTCTCAGTCCTGCAGCTGCCACAGAGGTCTGATTATTTTCGTCCCTTTTTCTAAATACATCTTGTATAGATTTCTCTCAGGATAGACGGACCATTTCACCCAGTATTACAAAATGTGTTTCTGAACAGGATTACCTACCATGTCTTTAAGTTAAGTTAATAAGAGATTTTTAGTGAAGATTTATTGTTTTGTTCATATTTTTTGTTGGAAATAAACTACATATATATTTTTTAAACAATCAAGTCGGAAGTGCGTGAAAGAATCAAACCGCCTGTTCCCACCCACAGCCTTTCTTAGAAAATGTAGTTTGGAAACTTAGAAGGCCGCGAAAGAGTGTCGAGATGCGATTAAGAATTGATGCCAGAGGTGAGCGTGATGTCTGCGACGAGAACATCTGAAACCAGATCAGACGAAAGCGCGGGGCCAAAGGAATATCCAGGTCACTGATCATCCACAAATGAGTGAACAGGAACACATCGCACCACCCGCTGGTCAGCGCTGCTGTTTCCTCAGACACGAGGCTGTTCTACAGAGCGAGTCTTTGTGCTAAAAACAACAGAGAGAGTCCAGCTGTTTGTCCACATCTGGTCCCAGAGGGCCGCCGTCCTGCAGGTCTTAGACGTTTCCCTGCTTCAACACACCTGATCCAGATGAAATGCATCTCTTCAAAAGATAAAGTTCTGCACAAGTAATGATGCATTGATCTGAATCAGGGAAAACGTGTAAAAATCTGCAGGACGGCGGCCCTCTGGGACCAGATGTGGACATCCCTGATCTACAGTATCAAGATGGTGTTGGAAAACTCTGAGTAGCAGCACTGGTCTAAAACTTTTCCTTAAAAAAAAAACATATTTAAACAAATAAGTCAATGAAACGAACAAGTTATTTGACATCAAGGGTTGAAACATCTTACACAAAAAGGCAAATTTTACTGAAACAGGAAGTGGCTCTGTTACGGTCCCTGACCTCCGGGGGGGGGGGGGGGGGGCGGCTCTCTTCATGAGACACCTTTTCTTTCCCTTTCCTGTGTTTCAGGTCTACCTTGCTGCTACAGGATGAAGCAGATGGTGTTAGTCACCCAGTTTCCTACTTCTCAGCTAAGTTTAAACACCCTCAGCTACACTACTCCACAATCGAAAAGATTTGCAACATTTTGAAGTTTACCTCGGTTCCACTACAAATCCTGTTACAATCTACACTGATCATAACCGTCTTGAGTTCCTAAACCGCATGTATAACCACAACCAGCGACCTTTGCGCTGGGCTTTACTTGCCCAGGATTATAATTTGGACATCAAGCATAAGAAAGGAACTGAGAATGTTATAGCTGATGTTCTTTCCAGAGTGTGGTGCCATGACTAACCTCCATTAAGAGGGTCGTAACAGGCTCTATTAGCAACAGCTGGAATGGGTACAGCGCCACCTATCATACCGGGGTATGACACGCTTTGTGCCTCTGATCCCATTCACTCACTGCCATATATCCAAGGAGAATTACCCTTGTGCGCAAATAAGGAGCATAACCCAACTATAGCTATAATCACATTAATCTCACCATGTAGACCCACTGAGTGATAGATTCATTTCTAACCAAGGCAGCAGAGGGGACTGTGAGCACAAAACTGGAATATGCAAACATTTTATCTGAAACTGCAGCAAAACATCTAATTAATATTAATTTGGTTTTGTTTTAATCAAAATTTCCGCAGAATAGATGGAACCGTTGGTTGGTTCTACATCATCACTTCCTCCCTTTCTTAAACTATTTCAAATTGAACCATTAGTGCCCGTAGAACTGTAAACCTGCATCTATTCCAGCTGCACGGCTTCGCAGTAGAAGCTGCCTGCAGTCCAGATGTTTCACCCACTGAAATCAGATGGAGTTGGTCTTATATCATGAACCAAAGGCTCTATATTACTGCCTGTAGTTAGGCTGCCTTTTCAAAACAGGATTCTACAGCTCTCTACAGTTTTTGAGATTAAAATGTTAAAAATAAGTCAGTATAAATGTAAATGTACTTTATTTATACAGCCCTTTACAGGCAATCCTTACGGTGTACCAAAGTGCTTTACAGCAGGTAATAAATAAAGAGAAGAATAAGTAAGGACAAATATAAACAATAAAAGAACAGTGAAAACGATAAAATATAACAAAATCGAATAAGATAAAAGTGTCATCATAGTACTGGGTATTAAAAGCCATCCTAAATAAGTAGGTTTTTAGCTTAGATCTGAAGAGGCTAAGAGTATAAGTGAAATAAAGGTAACAGAACTCAACACTATAGCCAATCTCACCAACAAACCACTGAAATATGCCTGCATATACGACTGATATCTGAAATTTACAGGCAGGTTGTCCCAGAGATCTGTAACATTTGAACAAAATACCCAAATGAGCCATGAAATTCATGGCTGAGTTCTTTTGAAATACGACTGCTTTAAAGACTGAAAGCTTTCGTCAGCCGGGAGGCTGAACAGTGACGAGCAGCTCGGCCCGTTAAACCATCCGAGTGGAGCTGATGCAACACTCTGCAACATGAGGGACTTCACCAGCCTGCCTCCCTCCGACCTGCCGGAGCTTCACACCGAACAAGTGTTCGTACAGGTGATCTGAGAAAACCTTTCAGTGCTTCATACGCAGGCAGTTCGTGTTAAATTCAACTGTTTTGAACTAAAACGCTCCTCTCTGAGGGATAGCAAGAATAACAAAGTGTTTATCTCCGGCACTCTCGTGGGGAGAGATGTGTGAAGAGTAATTATAGTCACAGACAAGTCGGAACAAGTCCGAAGCATCTGCTAACCTTCGCGGTTTATCTCCGTCTCCATTTAAAGATCATTAAAGGGACAGTTCGCCTCTTTTGACATGAAGCTGTATGACATCCCATATCAGCAACATCATTTATGAACATCTTCTTACCCCCTGCTGCGTCCTGTGAGCAGAGTTCCAGCCTCGTTTTGGTGTTGATGAAGGTAGTCCGGCTAGTTGGCTGGGGTTTAAAAAATAAAGCGTTTTGCTTCTCAAAACAATATGCGTTCAACAGAGTAATACATTTGCATCACAAAATCGTTCTCCAGGAAAAAGTCAGACCTCACAATCTCTTGGCCCTATTTTCTCTCCCTTCGTATCACAGCCGCGCCTGTTACGGTGTTTGCTGCTCGGTCTGCACAGCAGGCAGTGATACGAAGGGAGAGAAAATAGGGCCAAGAGATTGTGAGGTCTGACTTTTTCCTGGAGAACGATTTTGTGATGCAAATGCATTACTCTTTTGAACGCATATTGTTTTGAGAAGCAAGACGCTTTATTTTTTAAACCCCAGCCAACTTGCCGGACTACCTTCATCAACACCAAAACGAGGCTGGAACTCTGCTCACAGGACGCAGCAGGGGGTAAGAAGATGTTCAGAAATGATGTTGCTGATATGGGATGTCATTCAGCTTCATGTCAAAAGAGGCGAACTATCCCTTTAAGGACAAAAAAATGGACATTTCTGTTCTGTTCTGGCTACCTTATAGTGTGAAAGGGTCAGGAAAAAGCAATCTGTGCCATCTAAACACATGAAAGCATTATTCAAATGACCTTTTTACAACTCACACACAGCCTCATTAGCATGAAGCACACAGCGAATCAAAGTGATGGTGATCAAATAACTGCGTTTCACTTCTACCCCACCGGCTGTTTGTTTTGTTGTTGTCTTTTTAAAAGAGGAAAAGCTTTTTCTCTTCCACTCGAGGCAGGATTGTGTCACTGCAGATAAAACCCCAGACAGCTTTCTGTCTGCCGCTGAAAGAGAAGCAACTCGAGTGCTCTGCCACAGAAAAACTGCTGCACTAAGAGCAAATCTGAAGAGGAATAAATGGAGCATAAAGAGGGGTTTTCTGATTTGTGATGCTCTGCAAAGAGCAAGCCGTTGGTCATGAGAGGCTTCCCCCAACTGTCTGACCCAGCGTTCAGACAGAAACCTGTGGGCAGGGGAGAGATGGGGACTCGAGTCGCTGTTTTGACTTGAGACTCGACTCGGACTTGGAAGTTAAAGACTCGGCACTTGACTTGACTTGAGACACGATGACTTGAATGACTTGAGTGTTATTCAGTTCATGTTTTCAGTTTGAATATAAAATTAATAAATTAATAAAAAAAATAATATGGATTACCTGGTAGGAGCGCAGGCTGAGAATGGCGTCATGATTGGATCCCTACCCTGTCAATCAGCCATGCCCTCTCTGCATACCTTAGTGTTTATTGGAGAGAATAAACTCACATCAGATATGCATCAACATGTCCGCGGGACCGAGAGTCGTTGTCTTCGGCTTTCATAATCACCATTTTGACGGCAAAAGACGAACAGCACAGTGCAAGACATGCGGCATCAACATCTCAGACAGCCAGACGACAACTTCCAACTTTGTTCGTCACTTGTAGATCCATTCTGACCAGTAAGTGCTCGTTAAATTAGCTAATATTATCCTGTTAGCGTAGTCGGTAGTTAGCTCACGTTAGCTTGATATGATACGGGGTGGACAGGTTGGACACATTGGCCAATGATGTTTACTGACAGTTACTTATATCTTTGTGTTTTCACTTTATTAAGATCAGATTCTGCAGGTAAAATTGCAATAATAAGGTGACTTGACTTTGACTTGACCAAGAAAAAATCACTCGGGACTTACTTGAGACTTGGTCCCATCTCTGTTTCAGGGTAACGTTGCATGACAGTCGATTACTTTGAATAATCCAGAGAGATCAATCGCTCTAATTAAGTTTGAAAAATGCTGACTGAGGCTGACGCTGCAGAAACGTGACCGTGTCATAATATTAGGTGTTGATCTCTGATATTCAGAGGTCAGGGACAGTGTGACACGATAAGAGATGCACATAGTCGAGCATAAAACATTCAGAGAAGAACGCACTCCTCAGTTGAGCCGGGTTTACAGTCGTCCGGGAAAGGCCACGCTTCCGTGCGTCGGCCAAAATAAATATAAAGATTAAAAACTGTAAATTTATAATTAATAACCAGCTGTACTGACCTTTAACCCACATACAGCCCGATAAGATAATGCAACGAGGCTCTTTGTGTCTCACTCAAAATAGCTGTAATTTGGTTATTACCCATAGACATTCAACAATTTCCCTAACCCTAACAGTGTTAGCCCTAAAGTCTTTAAGTCTTTAAACCTAACGGAGCCGGAAGGTGAACAACCAATCAACCACTTTCACCATAGACATCGCCAGATTGGGTCGTTTAACGTAGCGCCGCCTACTGATCGGGAGGTGAACTGCCTTGGGTATCCGACATCCCGACGGAGACCTTGGAAAGGTTTAATAGCCTCTGTGTGACCACGGAGTCGGATTGGTGGATAGCGACAGAGTAGCATACCGAGGCCTTTAATCCGTCCTTATCTTCTGGCTATGTGCCCGTTGACATGGGCGCGCTGCGTCTTCAGGGTTAGGTTTTACCCGACTTAACTGGAGAAGCCTCCGCGGTGCATTGGACTCTCCAGATTTAATGCATCAGGCTATAATTCTGGTTTCTGAGTTCTTCCTGCACCAAACACACATCGGTTGTTTGAAGGCGACCGTCCGTCATACACCACAGTACCTCAAGTCTTTGGATTCTTCTCTTCCTGAAGCTCATTTATTACCTGACATAAACTCAGATGAGCAGCTCTACACTCAGGTTTAAACACATAAAGTTGCCCAACATGGATAATATCTTAACAGGAAAGGTATCCGTTGGTTTTTCATGACTTCTTTTCTTTTTGACTTGGAAGCTCATTAATGGAAATAGAAAACAACGATGTGAATCTTATCAGATCTCGTAAAGACTCACCAGCTGTTTCCCATCTGAGGCAACAAACCATAAACTCACTTGACTGACCGGCATCTCGCCACATACGATCCAACATCCCACTTATTCTCAGAGATGAAAGTAAGAACAACCCTCTTTATTTTCCACTTCAGGATAAGTTGTTGCTGTTTTCTTGCTCTCCGAGGTTTGTTTCCAGTTCGGACGACTTCTTCTGCTGAATTACAACCACTGGCACCGTTGTTTACCCGCTTTAAACCATTAATGGAAAGCGCGTCTGATCTCTTGATGGTGACTTTTGCGAGTTTCACAACAGTTTGAATTAAATTAGCAACCTAAATGTGCAAGTTTACTGTTCCGTCGATGCAGAAAAATCACCAAAAAATGATTGTATGCGATCATTTTCCGTAGCTCGTAGACTTTCTGTTAAACTCTGTCACTGCATTGATGCAGAATCCTTCACATATACATCAGGATGCATTTTAGAACGAAATAAATTACACACCCCGAGTGGTGTGATTGCAGCTGTGTATGGACCAATAGGAGGGCCGACTCAGATTAAGTGTTTCTTTACCCACTTGGCCGATTGTTGGGGAAAGAATTCAATTCATTCTAAGCAGATCGGATGCATCATTTCCAAATAACCTGCAGCCCCTCGTTTGTGTTATTTCTTCACCAGCAGTAAATAATGCGGCTATGAGCGTGGTGCCAAAACTTTGGAGCCACTCGAATACAGTCCTGGGGGCAACAGAAGAGGAAATGTAGCACAGACAGAGCAAGGCTGCGCTATTCTTGCTCTAAAATGAGGCGTCACCGGTGTCTGAAGGCTGGGAGAACAGCTGTGTTAATGAAACACACTAACAGACTCGGACTAGCAACCCACTGGATCAGCTGCAGGCGTCTTTTGCCTCCAAAGTCCAACGAGTCTCATTTCCCCGCCTCTGATCTTTCTCACCCGTCCTGGAACAGACCAACGAGGCATCACAGAGACCGAGCAGCAATGTATGGAAGCCCGTTTCCGCCACTTAATAAAAATAAATTTAGAAATACTATCTCAAAATTTCGACTTAGTATCTCATAATTTCGACTTAGTATCTCATAATTTCGATTTAGTATCTCATAATTTCGACTAAGTATCTCATAATTATGAAATAGTATCTCATAATTTCGACTAAGTATCTCATAATTATGAAATAGTATCTCATAATTTCGACGTGGTATCTCATAATTTCGACTAAGTATCTCATAATTTCCATTTAGTATCTAAAAATTTTGACTTAATATCTCAAAATTTCCACTTAGTATCTCATAATTATGAGATAGTATTTCTAAATTTATTTTTATTAAGTGGCGGAAACGGGCTTCCATAGAAATGGGTGTCAGGGGAATAACTGTTAAGTCCTTCATCATCGTGGGCCTTTATTTCAGGACAGGATAAAGATGCACAACGTTTAGATAACAGTCGCAGTCACAGACACTTTGTTAGCTGTAGCGATGTTGTGCTCTGCTGCGTTCGTGGAGCTGATCTAATCCGGCACGAGCTATTACTCACTCACACTCAGAGTCGCCATCTTAAAGTAGGGAGGCTTAAACAATGACGCTGCATTGGTATCGAGCATATTTTCATAAACAAATCTCATTAAATATTAAATATATCAGATTAATTTAAGAGTAGTTGCATTTAGGGATGCTAATAATATCTGTGTAATATATGTGACCACAGCTGATGAATTATTGATTTACAGATTGTTTTCTGTGCAGTTAAAGTTCCTTATAAGTCCTATTTTTAATGTCTGGCTGCAGCAATATGACGCTGATACGACATCCTCATTCTGATGGCTTTTGGCTACAATAACGGCAGGAAAAAAGCTCAACTCGACCCTTAATAATGCATGTCGATGCACTTGATCTGCAGACTGCATTCTCACAGATCCACTCCTGATATGCTCACTTTGAATGATAATAAGTTTCCGGCTAACGGCTCAGTTACCTGGTGAGAAGTTAGACTTAAAGCATCCATGTTGGTGCAAACAGATCTCAGATTCGGTGGAAAGCAGGCTTCAGGTTTCCTGCTCAAACTCCAGTAAAAAGTCTTGAACTTGCATGTGAGGTGAGCAAACTGTAACTTTAGAAACAACCCTCCGGGTTTATAACTCATCACATGCTTTCACACATACTGGATGTGATTTTGCGCAGTGAAGCAAAAATCTTCAAACGAACATCTTCCACTTTGGAGGAGGAGGAGGAGGTTCCAAACTCTGATTTCTCCCCCTGCTCAGAGCTGCTGCTGCAGCACAGTCTGCATGCTAACACGAAGGAAAGATCTCTGCGTTTGTGTGGGAGTACTGGAGGAGTTATCCTTAAAGCTAGCTGAGCACATGCATATGCACCGAGCCGTCTTCCTTTCTTCCATTCTCCTCCCTGGAGGCTCTTTGGCTGCGGAGCTCTGGGGCCTCCCGGTGCATTACGGTGTGTTACTGTCGGGAATCTCTCCCAGGACGCCATCAGCGCCGATTCAATTACTCAGGTGCCCCCTGAAGGCCTCTGCTCCTCCCACGGAGACAAAAAAAATTAAAAGCTCTGAGCTGCAGCAGCTGTGCCGGCATCCATGTTGTTTTGGAAAAGAGCAGCGTCGGTTGGCCATAAAGGGCATCAGCATGGAGACCGCCGGTGCACTCATTAAAGGAAAATGCCAGTGATGTGAATGTTTTTAACAAGGCCTCATTAAGAGCTGTGGGGCAGGAAGGGGCCCAGCTTGTCAACAACTGCTTGGAAAATAATCGGGAAGGGTTAATAATAGTAATAATTAGCATAATTTCTTCAGTTTGAACCAAGATTGTGTCGTGGCAGACGTGCGGCACAGAAAACAAACAACACCCGGGTCACGCTGGCCGATACCAACATGCATACAGTTACAGTCGTTTGGATTTATATTAGGGCTGGGCAACGATTAAAATGTTTAATCTAATTAATCACATGATTTCCCTGATTAATCACGATTAATCGCATTTGTACGCAGAATCCAAAAATGAATCCAAAAGTAGTGTATAGCTTTTAGCATTTAGTTTTATTTTAAATGTGCTGCCATATGAATGAAAGTGCCATAACATTTGTTGTGCAAACACACTTTTAACATCAGCATCTTTCTGTAGTTTTTATGTAGAAGCCTCGCTCCACTGTCTGTTTCCTTGAATGACTTGCTGCTATCAGTTGTGAATGAATGGGATCAGAGGCACAAAGCGTGTCATACCCCGGTATGATAGGTGGCGCTGTACCCATTCCAGCTGTTGCTAATAGAGCCACTTCCTGTTGACCTCTTCACCACCAACAACAACAACAAACTCAGGCATTGGAGAAAGATGGAGAACGCAGAGCAAGATGAAGCTACGTCCCTCTACATTTGGTCTGTGATGAGCTGCTTGTTGCACAAACTCGATGCCCAACGGAGCGTTCTCCATCGCGTTGTTTGTTTCTTTCTGACGGCGACAACAACAGGAATATCGTCTCCTTTGACTTCCGGGTCACGACCCCGGGAAAACATCTGGAGCATGCGCAGAACGCAAAGTCTGATTCACCACGTGCTTCAGCGTCTACAAGCAGGTTTAGAGTGACTTTCAACCCAGTTATCTCGGGGTCTGAATCCCATCCGATCCAATTCTTAGTCAGATTAAGGTGTCTACATGCACTTAATAACTCAGTCTGATTGTAATTTAACCAATAATCCGATCCTTTCAGTGCCATGTAACCCCACTGACTGACTCCTGGGGACAATTCAGGATCACCAGCCAACCTAACACGCATGTTTTTGGACGGTGGGGGCGGAAGTTGGAGTTCCCCGGAGAGAACCCACCCATACCCATACCTTCACCTGACTTCCTCCTTTGCTCCTCTTATAGCTCTACATAGGCGTTGTCACCTGAACATGTGTACATTTTAACATTTTAAGAGGATAATATCTTTCTGGCAGTCTTTGTGGGGCTCGTTGTTTTGCTGTTAAACATTTCCTGCATGTTCCTGCCTCCTGTTGCAGTCGCACCGTAGTTATTAACATGCTTTTAAAATGCAACAAACCCACGGGGTACTCTCAGTGACGACCTTCAGTGGGCGGTAACATCAAACACGATGACAGAATCATCTCATATCATCCAGAAACTGAGTCGTCCCAGTGATATGAAACTCACTTAAGGTCAACATTAGTCTCCTTAAGGCGAGACACGGCGGGCAGACCTGAGCATTTATTGTGTTTTTGAGCAATTGTTTCCAATACAAATGTATTGAATTCCCCTATTTAAATCTTTAAATGCCGTTTTCTCAAAATCAGTTTTTTGTATTTTTCCAGTATCAATATCTCAGCCTATGGAGCACCTACTAACACCAAACTTTCCAGTTATACACTGAGCAGTATTCTGAAGATATCTACAGAAGGATTTGTTGATAAATCATTCCTGGCCTGATTTATGTGACATTATAATAAAAAATATGGCGAAAATCAATGTTTTTTTAGGCTATGGACAGTAGACTTTGATTTCCTAGGAAATGAAAGCAGATATCCTGAAATCCCTCTGTAATTTTCTTTTTCATTTAGTGTGTAAACAAAATGAAAAAAAGAATTTTGCACCTGGCTTTATCATATATTTAGATATATCTTTCGGAAATATATGCAAATGCGCGCATATTTAATGAGATAATGCCTCATTTGCATAATTAAACATACAAATTTCTAAAACTTGTAATACATTTTTTTTTCATACTTGTATAAGTAATCAACTGAGGACGTTTCATGGTGATATCTATTATTTTAAAATATTAGCCTATTCACCAAAGCAGGAGAAGTCTAAGAAAGCTTCAGTCCTCAGAGTCGATGAGGTCAGGTTTAAAAGTGTCGGCAGGATGTGGGAACGTTTGAGCTCTTCCCATCGGCAGGATAATTAGCAACCTTTTAACTCGGCTAAATGACAGAGCGGGCGCGCAGCCAGCTCCTCAATGAAGTGAAACACAAACACCCGCCAAGTGTCCAAGTTATCAATATTTCAGAGCTATCGGTTACCCTGCTGCACGGTGACTCGGCTGCTTCTGCTACAGACTTTAACGGCTTCCACACCGACTCCAGCAGCAACACCAGCAGACTCGGAGCTGTCGGGCCACCTCGGTTTAACCTGCTTTCAGGGTCTGTTGACAGCTGGATGAAAACATGAGAGAGGAGCAGCTGGCTGAGAGCCGCAGAGCCAAAGCACTCGCTGCAGAAAACACTGCTCTGCTCTGCCAAATGAAGAGATTTACTCTGTGGCTCACAGGGAGACGAGAGGACAGCGGATGATTAACTTCAGGCGCTCGGTTTTCTCCTGACAACTGCGTGAGACGATTCCACAGACAACACAGACAACACAGACAACACAGACAACACAAAGAGAAAAAGAGAAAAAGAACCGAAATTCAATATGACACGGATGGCTTCCTTTAATAATTCATCACTGGAAGATATTTAAAGGCTCCAAACTGTAGTGAATGTCTTCAGTGTTTTTGATTAAACTCTGGTTTTACAAAGTAAATAAAACAATAAACCACCTGGTCCTGATCAGGTCTTAAAGGGATAGTTCGCCTCTTTTGACATGAAGGCAATTCAAAGTACTTTAGAGCTACATAAAATCACAAGAAGGCAACAAAATAATTCCTAAAAAAAACAAAAAAAAATTCAATAAAAATTAAATTAAATTAAAAATAAAATTAATTTAAAAGCAAAGAGTGCAGATAAAACACTCTCAGCTAATAGAACTGTTTTCAGCCTGGATTTAAACATTGTCAGAGCTGAGGCCTGTTTCACATCTTCTGGAAGGCTGTTCCAGATGTTAGGAGCATAAAACCGAAACGCAGCCTCTGCTTATTTAGTCCTGACTCTGGGCCCCAGCAGGAGACCCCTCCCTGAGGCAGGAGACCCCTCCCTGGGGCAGGAGACCCCTCCCTGAGGCAGGAGACCCCTCCCTGA
This sequence comes from Odontesthes bonariensis, assembly GCF_027942865.1. Classification (NCBI taxonomy): domain Eukaryota; kingdom Metazoa; phylum Chordata; class Actinopteri; order Atheriniformes; family Atherinopsidae; genus Odontesthes; species Odontesthes bonariensis. The sequence goes on from NC_134519.1 coordinate 5,882,401, forward strand.
GGTTCTCAGAGTCCCAGCTGGTTATGTTTTGCTTCTCAAAACAATATGCGTTCAACAGAGTAATACATTTGCATCACAAAATCGTTCTCCAGGAAAAAGTCAGACCTCACAATCGCTTGGCCCTATTTTCTCTCCCTTCGTATCACTGCCTGCTGCCGCCTGCCGACAGCCGCGCCTGTTACGGTGTTTGCTGCTCGGTCTGCACAGCAGGCAGTGATACGAAGGGAGAGAAAATAGGGCCAAGAGATTGTGAGGTCTGACTTTTTCCTGGAGAACCATTTTGTGATGCAAATGTATTACTCTGTTGAACGCATATTGTTTTGAGAAGCAAAACGCTTTATTTTTTAAACCCCAGCCAACTAGCCGGACTACCTTCATCAACACCAAAACGAGGCTGGAACTCTGCTCACAGGACGCAGCAGGGGGTAAGAAGATGTTCAGAAATGATGTTGCTGATATGGGATGTCATACAGCTTCATGTCAAAAGAGGCGAACTGTCCCTTTAAAGTAAGGTAAACCCAGCCACAACTCCTGACATTTTACATTACATTTATTTATTTCAAATAAATTGAGACTAAATGTTACAGTGTGTGAAAAACTAAGTCTGCCCTCACTGGTTCTGTAAGAATAGGTGGGAGGTGCTGCTAATCAATGAAACTGATCAATTGATCAGTTTGGAGGAAACCAAACACAGCATATCAGCACAAACACCTCACACCAGCTGTCAAGCACGGTGGTGGAGGGCTGATGATCTGGGCTGGTTCTGCAGCCACAGGACCTGGGCACCTCGCAGCCACTGAGTCCACCATGAACTCCTCTGGATACCAAAGTGTTCTAGAGTCAGATATGAGGTCATCTGTCTGACAGCTAAAAGCTGAAACTGGCTCATCAACAGGACAAAGATCCCAATCTTATGTCCTGAAACGTAAAACCACAGCCACTGAAGACAGAATATTTCCTTCACTAAACAAAGCCGGGATCTATTACAAAGAATGAGTTGGATCCTAACAAAAGCTCCTGCTTGTCACGCCTTCACACAGCATTGGGTTTCAGTAATTACTGCTGTTAAAGCAGGATGCTCCAGCCAAACTACCCGGTGAGCAATGGCTCAGGCTGCAGTGTTCTTACATGATCTCTATCTCTATCTGGCCTTTTAAACTCTTTTTTTCTAGTTCTATATCTTTGGTGGAAAAAAAATCACATGTATTTTTAACAGAAATATGGAATAAATAACCAAGTAGCACAAATAACTAGCAGCCAAGGGCCTGGCAAACAGCATTAACTCATACATGGGTGCGACTGGTGCCAAACGTCCCATTTAACAAATGACTGCCTCTTGAAAATTACAGATCAATGCACAGTAGAGTCTTTTCTTATGCATGGATCTGTGTTGGATCCAATTCTGTTTGTTCACGTGATGGTACCATCTTTCAAATTGCAGTTTCCATGTTTCAACCCACTCTGAAGACATGCCAGAATCATCACATTTGGGTAGGACTGCCCGATTGAGTTAGAGTTACAACACGCTTTGTGCCTCTGATTCGATTCATTCACCGCCATATATCCAAGGATAATTACCCATTAATAACTCATTCTTACTGTAATTTAGCCAATAATCCGATCCTTTCAGAGCCATGTGACCCCACTGAGTGAAGCTCAAGTGTCCCAGTTTAGAGAAATGTCCTTGAAATGGACCTGATTAGTTTCTCGTCTGTGGGAACATCAAAAATGCGTCACTCTTAACACTTTTCCTCTCTGCCGTTATCGAGCACATGGACCCGTGCTCCAAATCTGATTTCCCATGATAACCAGCCTATATAATACTCGTTACCATGACAATATCTGATGTCATTCAGCAGATACAATTGTCCTGAGCGATCCCATCGAAAGCAGCGGAGGGAAACACGTGTAACGGCTTGATGGGTGAGGGAAAAAAATGGGTCTGAATCCCTGAATGGTTTGGCTCGAACACGTGTGTCCCACCAAAATGTTAACGAGTACAACAGATTCCAATCTGGAATCTTACCAAGACATGTTCAACCTAACACGAGGCTCGGCTGAACACGGCGTGAAACAATTACCCGGCTAATATGTGCATTTGAACACATTGGCTGCCTCTCACACACAGGCTTTAGTATCAGGGATCAAAATGAATGTATTTTGGCTGTATGTGGAGAATATTGTTGCACATTGAATACATTGAATTGTGCGGGTGCAAATGCAGCATAACTTATTATGAGAGTTACACAGACTTATGCACTGAATTATAAATGTAACAGTTGTGTGGAAATGACAAAAGGAGTTTGGTTAGTAACACATTTAGAGAAATAACAGATATCTAGATGAAGCAAAGTCAAATCAATGGGTAAAAAATGGGAACAATGCCCCTGTTCTGGTGTATCATAGCCAGAGGTGGGTAGTAACGAGTTAAATTTTTAAAAAACATTACACTTCTAGGAGTAGTTTTAAATCTCTATACGTTTTACTTTTACTTGAGTAGATGTGTGCAGCAGAAACTGTCCTCTTACTCCGCTACATTAGGCTACAATGAGCTGGTTACTTTTCTTCTTACCTCTTTGGTATTCTACGCCTCATTATTTTTATCCCCCCGCGTACGCCTCATTTTAATGTTTTATTCTGACAGAGAGAGAGACTTCCGCCAAAGGCTCTACCACCTGACTGTGTTCCACCAATCAGACGCAGCCGTGCAGTCTGGTCACGTGACCATACTCAATCTCAGCGGCGGGACGGGTTAGCTTTAGCATTAGCAGTCGTAGCAAACAAACAAAGAAACAGATGAAAAGTGTCAGAACCAACGGTGGGAAATGAAGACGCAGACGAGGCCTCATACTGAAAGCATGTTTACCTTACAAAGAGTGAGAAACAGCAGCTACATTATGTGTCTTCTGTGTCAACCAAAACAAACGCACATTTCAGCAGAAACTCAACAGCTAACTTGAGGAAACATGTAGCGCTAAGTTTCCTAAACTCGTTTTTCCCCCCATGGATAGGTGAATGTTTGTTTTTTAGGTTACATATGGGTTACATATGTTTTAAACATTTCCTAAGTCTTTTATTTTTTATTGAATTCACCTGGATTATTTTAATTTAAGCTATTTTGTAATTAATTCATTCATTTTAATTTATTTCATCAATTGGATGAACTCTAATTTGCCTAAAGATGATTATTTAGTATTTTTGTCTGTCTGATTGAATGCTTGTGTTCGCGATCGCGAGTAACTCGATTCGATCCAATTTCTTGTCAGATTAAGGTGTCTACATGCACTTAATAACTCAGTCTTATTGTAATTTAGCCAATAATCTGATCCTTTCAGTGCCATGTAACCCCACTGACAGATTAAACTAAGGGGGGAAAAAACCTGACCAAGAGCAACAAAATACACAGCTCCTCCAGCAGAGACGGTTTAATCCAGAAAACAGAAGTCTGAATGCCGCTAACAGGCAAGAATTCACTGTTAAAACTCCACTAAGTGCGACCTCAGTTCAGAGCAAGAAAACAAAAGCATGTCTGCGTTCTCACCATTAGATTTCACTCTGAACAGCCGTAAAAGTCACATTAAAACCCTTTTTTATTAAGCAGCTACTTTAAAACGGTAAACACAACAGCCCCTCTATGCTGACAGGGTCCCTGGGTGCTGGCGGGTCTTCTTCCTGTTTGTTTCAGGCTGGGCGGGCCGGCTTGGAGCAGCACTTTCACACCTTTCGCACCTGTTTTTCACCATCAATCGAGCGCCGGTTAAAGCTGCTCCCTCCTGTGCTCCAGGGCCAGATGATCACCTCTCTTCAGTGTGTAACCTGTAGCCTTTAGTTTTCTGCTCAGCCTTCCACAGAAAACAGCCAGCAGCCCACCCCCGGGCCCCTCGTCACGGCAGCAGGACCCTGAATCCATTCCCAGCTTCCCGGTGTCCAAACTCCCCCCTCTCTAAATAAACCCATTTATTTCATCTATTTTCCGGTCTCCTGTTTGCTTCGGGGTCCAGTCTCCTCCAGTCTCGAACAAGCATCACTAGAAACTAGGGCTGGGCGAGTTAACTCCTTATTATCGCGTTAACTTGTTGATTATTTAACGCCGATACATTTTTTTTTTTTAATATTTATATTTTAATATATTTATCTTATATATTATATAATATAATAGTATTTATATTTTTAAAAATATAATAATAATTATATATTTTAAATATATATAATAGTAATTATATATATTTTTTGGGCTTTTGTGCCTTTAATGGAAAGGAAAGTTCATAGAGACAGGAAGCAGTGGGCAGAGAGAGGGGGAACGACACGCAGCACAGGGCCGTCTTGTACATGGGGCACCTGCTCAACCCACTACGCCATGGACCACCCCTGTTTTGTTATTTATTTTGTTCTGTAAAAGTCTGCTGCTGTCTGCTGTGGAACCGGAAAAGAAAGTAATCGGCGGATCCACCAAACATGGAGAAGGGTACGGAACTTTTACTCGGCCATTTTCATGTTAAAGTTCTTCCAGACGGCGGAGTCGACAGAACCAAAGTCATCTGTAAACACTGCCAAGTTGAATTGTCTTCTCAGCGTAGTAGTTCCAGTCTAAAATATCACTTAAAGGCAAAACACACAACTGATAGCAGCAAGTCATTCAAGGAAACAGACAGTGGAGCGAGGCTTCTACATAAAAACTACAGAAAGATGCTGATGTTAAAAGTGTGTTTGCACAACAAATGTTATGGCACTTTCATTCATATGGCAGCACATTTAAAATAAAGCTAAATGCTAAAAGCTATACGCTACTTTTGGATTCATTTTTGGATTTTGCGTACAAATGCGATTAAGCGTGATTAATCAGGGAAATCATGTGATTAATTAGATTAAACATTTTAATCGTTGCCCGGCCCTACCAGAAACATCTCTCCGTTCTGTAAAGTCGTCACTTTTAAACCAAAAAAAAAGGATTTATTCGCGTGTCATCTCAGTTCTTACAGTGGATCCTATCACAGAGAGATGCTGGAAATCATCGACACTCAGTCTGACAGCAGCTCTTCAGTATCACAGCCCGGCTGTTGCTTCATGTGTAAATTGAATTTACAGCTAAGATGACAACAGAGCGTGTGCAGGAGGAGGTGTCGGTCGCAGCGGCTCATTTCAGATAAGCAGCGATCAAAAGTGAGACACTCACCAATATGCTCTGAATGTGTTATCAGGAGAGAAAGCCAGCGGAGATGCACAGGATTAACTGATCACCCGAATGTGCTGCAGATTATTTCTGATGAGTGGTGTTTGAAGGCACGTTAAACGTAAAGCATCACACGAGACGGCGTTCTGGAGAGTTCCTCTGGTGGCAAAGTGAGATAAAAACGAGTGTCTGTGTTGGGTTTGATCCCCACAAGCACGACACAAACAAACAACATCTAACTGAGCGGGCCGACGTTATTCAGCTGAATATCTTTGCTCTCACATGTTTCACACCAATGTGAGAACCTCTAATTTCTGACGAAATACAAAATAACTCAACTTTCTGCATGCTAATCAGCTCTTTACATCTTTCAGCAGCATTTGGTTGGAACATTTCCACAGAGGAGTGATTGCAGCCGATAGTTTTCAGTAAAGTCCTTATTTCCTTCAGCATCTTTGCAACAGTCTTTGGAGACAAAAGATCCATCCGAAGGCTCCGAAACTGAACGGGATTAAACGATTTGAGGTGAAAAAATTTCGTGCAAAGTACTGCAATGTTGTATTTTTTACTTTCTTCCTTGAATCACCCCTAAAAACATCGGTATAATTGCCCCAGTTCGAGTCCCGCACAGGACGGCCCTTTGCTGCATGTCGTTCCCCCTCTCTCTGCCCCCTGCTTCCTGTCTCTCTAAAACTGTCCTATCCATTAAAGGCATAAAAGCTCCAAAAAATCATTTAAAAAACCCAAAAAAACATAAGTATAATAAGGAAAAGTGACACTAAACAGTTTTCTTCTGTGAAATGTACGAGGATTTTCTTATTTGGTCGCTAATTTCAGGTAATTTAAGATTATTGTCACACGAAATGCACCAAATTACTCCTTCGCCATCGAGGTTGGCACCTGATGAACACGTACATGCACAGGGCAGCCATTCACGGCGCCCTCCAGCTGTCAGTTCACCAATCTTTTTGAGCAGTGAGAGTTGGAATCGAACCGCCGACCTTCAGCTTATTGGACAACCCACTTTGCTAACAAGAGGTTGTTGTTAAATATAAAATAAACCAGCTTCTGCAGGAGAAAAGACATTAAGTTCATGAAGTATTCAGTCCTTGAACGTTTTTACTTTGGTGTTGCATTCACTGACTGGAGTAAAATACAGACGCAGTTTACCAGCCTTGTCCTTGAAATCCTTCTGTGATGTTGCCGGTTTATAAGGAGAAGAAAATGACTCCTAACTATGCCTCTGATCACACGTCTGAAGGCCTCTGTGAAAGGAACGAATGAAAAGAGATGACTGAACCAGTCACGATCACAAAGGCCGATAATAAATAAGCAATTTTTATCATCGATCAACCCCTGCGAGTCAGTTTCTCAATCCGTTGTTTTATTGATCTAACGAAAAGAACTCGTGTCCAACCGTCGGTTTACAGATGGTTTTAATTCACTGCTGCACGCGGACGTGAGACACCAGAGAAAAGCGCATCGTTTCAGTTTAACGACGGCAGACATCACAGAGAACTCGGCCATGTTTGCTCTCACACGGCAGGCTGAGGGTTATTCCCAGAAGCGTCAGGGCAACAGATCCCTGAGGGCCTCTTCAACACAACAGCCTGAGGGAGAGTAGTCTGTGATACTGTAGCTACTGACGGCTCCTTCTCCCAGAGGACAGACGACAAGCTGCTGAAAGCCTGGAGAACACGTGGCGTATGCTCCACTTTGTCCTGAAGACATGGAGGCCGCGTTGGCACCAGACAAACGCAACACGGATGGCATTCACAACAAATCTATGGCTCCCTTTAGCTTTCTGTCTGATTGAATGCTTGTGTTAACAAATAAATCAGACGTTACTCAACAGTTACTCAGTACTATCAAACAGAAGTATAATTTCTATTAATGTCCATGTGTTAACGACAAGTAAATGGCTTTTATTCTTTATAATTTTAATCAGATTATTGTTAAATTTCCACTAAAGACGACAGAAAATGACCATAGAATGTGTGATAAACAAATAAACGCCACAGTTATAATCTCTTCAGCTGTTTCTGTGGCTGTTGACATGAGAAACCGTCACAGGAAGATGCTGTTTAACACAATAAAAGTGAGATTTAAGTACAATTGACCAACTAAAGAACTGCTGCTTTACCTGCACATAATAACCAAAAGAGCTTTTACGGAGTTTAACTTCTGGTGAGTTCGTATGGCTGATGCAGGCGAGGATTCACAACAACTTTGAGTGACCGTTTGTCCGCCGACGCCACTCAGACACCTTTCATTTATTTCTCCGAATACCTGCTGTTGTTCCATATTTCAATCAGATAACGGTAATCCGACGGTGATCTCGTTAAACGCCGACTCCACAGGAGAGCGGTGAGTGCCGCCGGCTGGCGCCCGGTGCCGCCGGTAGATTACCACCGGGAGGTAATCCTGTCTGAAATCATCCTCGGTGTGAAGAATAAGCCCCAAAATCACTCCCACTCTGAGCTTAAGAGCTCATTTCATACCTTCTCAGGCTCAAACACAAGTTTCACCGGACCCACTTTTATTTTGTTGTGGGGGTAAATGCTCAGGAAAGGAAACGCCGAACGGCAGAAGGTCAAATGTTGGCCTAAAAACGAGAATCCCCGAGTAACAGCCAGTGGATGTTACATTTTGGTGTTTTGGGGGACGATAAACTTAAAGTATTTCATGCACAGATGTTAAGGGGACGCAGTTTTCTCCTGGTTCTGGATGTACTGGACCTGAAGTCCCAGATTCTATTCCTCCTCTCTCGCAGAATCTGAACGATGTGTCTCTGAGAACAAAGCTTTTTCATTCTGAGAACTACAAAACAGACGATTCGGCCCGACATTAAAGGGATAGTTCGCCTCTTTTGACATGAAGCTGTATGACATCCCATATCAGCAACATCATTTCTGAACATCTTCTTACCCCCTGCTGCGTCCTGTGAGCAGAGTTCCAGCCTCGTTTTGGTGTTGATGAAGGTAGTCCGGCTAGTTGGCTGGGGTTTAAAAAATAAAGCGTTTTGCTTCTTAAAACAATATGCGTTCAAAAGAGTAATACATTTGCAACACAAAATTGTTCTCCAAGAAAAAGTCAGACCTCACAATCGCTTGGCCCTATTTTCTCTCCCTTCGTATCACTGCCTGCTGCCGCCTGCCGCGCCTGTTACGGTGTTTGCTGCTTGGAAGCAGGGGACTGCTCGGTCTACGCAGCTCGCAGTGATACGTAAAAACCGGTGTAGATTTGTTAAGAGCATATTCATAAGAGTTTTCTCTGTGTGATTGTCGGCTGATACATAAGGAGAATCGTTTGATTGAGTGTCTTAGAAGTCGTGTATAGCTCATGGAAACAGGTTCAAGCTAAGTGGCTAGCTACCTCGTGGCTACGCTAGCGAGTTAAGAGTGTTAACATGAGGAATGTGCTTACTCTTTTATTTGTCCGAGTTCAATTTATGTCAGCAGCAAGATAAGTAAAAGTTAAGAAAAAAAACATGTATCATATCTTCATGGCAATATAATAGGTCGTGTTAAAAAGATCATTTAGAAAATGTTAAAAACGTAAAAAAAGCTTTTACATTTCACAGGTTACAAGGCTTTGTGTGCTCCTCTATTTGTTAAAAATGTTTCTAAAAATCAGACTTTATGGACTGGATTACGGGCACTGAATCTCTTTATCTTGAAAGTTTAAAAAAAAAAGGTGAACAAGACAAACATTTCTTTTATCTAAAAAAGTTTTAGTTTATTTGTGCTTTTAGAAGTTAGAACCGACACAGCAGAAATATCCTGTTACCTTTACAATTAGGCAACACACCTGGCTGTTGCTGCATAAATGGTGCCGTAGGGGAAAAAGGATTTCTCAAATTTATGTACGTGGTACGTTAACTGACCAAAATAAATCATATTTCTCGGTGCAAAGCATTTAATGAGGAAAGAAAATCCTCGATCTGAGCTGGAAAAATGTCTGATTCTCCCTACTTTGGACAGAGAGTTGTGGTGTATCTTTGCTTTGCCATCGTTGAACACTTCAATACTCAACGAACCAGAGCACCGTGACATAGATGAAAATGGCATGTCAGTAATTTGACAGAAAGGTGATAAATGATATATATCTGGATGTTCTCTGTTAGGAAAGCTGTTCTGTTGCATCTTAAGGAGGTCAAAGCTGACTTTGTTTAGTCTATTTTTCAGTTATTTGCCACTAAAACACTGGAAACAACCAACATGTGGGTACATCTCCTGCCTCTGAGGATGGATGGGTCCGTGCATTGATGTGTGATGCTGAACACGCGTCCCTGAGGTCATAAAAGCCACACGTGTCAGCTACTCCTCTGCTTGTGGTCATCGGACCGCTTGATGCATGTCTGACCTCTGCAGACCACACAAGATAAGGTCTCAGGGTTCAGCGGTGTCAATGAGGCCAGACGTAGTGAGAATCAGATAATCGATGCATCTTTGTGCTTCAGCCTGCAGCTACATCCATCCTTTATCCGGCTGCTGGAGCCCGTCACCGCTAACGCTGAGCGAAGCGCACCCTGGAGACGATGCCGGTCCATCACAAACCGAACACACAGGGAAACACAAGCATTCCCACCCGCTTAATCTGCTACAACTAGCTCAGAAACAACCCGTCGTTTCTGGACCAAACACAAAGCTGCCACCTCACTGGGCCGGATCCCATCACATGGCTGCTCATGTCAAAGTTATGCTGACGATACCCAGCTCTATCTGTCAGTCCCACCTGACGACCACACGGTCTCAGCACGGATCTCACACTGAGGCTGTGTTCGAAACCGCATACTACATACTTCCATACGGCATACTGATCGATCAGACAGTATGCAGAGCGTTTACCCACAATGCATTTCGCTCCTGCCCGAGCCGAAATCAGCCGGCCTTAAGCTGATTTCCCTTGAGCTCTAAACTCTGTAAACTTTAGCAACATTTGAAACATTTTCAGGTGAGAAAGTAGTCGTTTAGATCCCCAACGTGTTGAAAACCTGCCAAAATACCGGCTATTTACAATTTTGTTCCCACGAATTCGGCGCTACTAAAGCTACCCGCAGTGAGCAACGCACTTCCGGTTATTTTCACAAAATAAAATCCCCGTTGCCTTTTATCAAAGGGAAAGCCATTACGATACAATTGGTGTTTTTGTTTTGAAAACAGGAAGTGAACCTACCCTCGTTGTAGCTAGCTTGAAACTGCCGTTTTGACAGGAAATGACGATCGGCGACGTCACGTTACGTTGCATCTTGGGTAGTTTGAGTATGAGTAGTTACCTCATGATGCATACCCAACATTTCGGCCAATCTAGTATGCATCCGGGAACTTCTCGCTTACTCAAACTCGCGTACTAACTCAAAAAGTTAGTATGAGTAGTAGGAAAAGTATGCGGTTTCGAACACAGCCTGTCTCTCTGACATATCAAAATGGATGAAAGCCCATCACCTCCAACTGAACCTCTCTAAAGGCTGATTTATGGTCGCCAACAACAGTCTTTCTCTCTCGGTCGCCATCGTTCACTGTGAGGAGTGGAACGGAGCCGGAAGGTGAACCATCAATCAACCACTTTCACCATAGACGTCGCCAGATTGGGTCATCTAACGTAGCGCCGCCTACTGATCGGGAGGTGAACTGCCTTGGGTATCCGACATCCCGACGGAGAACTTTGAAAGGTTTAGTGACCACGGAGTCGGATTGACGGATAGCGACGGAGAAGCATACCGAGGCCTTAAAACCGAACTGCTCGTCTTCCCAGCCAAAACAACCATACATCTGCATCCAAAATGAATCCCCATCTCCTGCTCCATCAAAGGTAGCTAGAAACTTAGGTGTCATGATTGATGACCAGGAAGTTGGGGAAGATGATACTTAGATAAATTGATTGTGTTGTTCAGAATTTCATTTGTAGTTCATTTATATATATTAAATAATAGAATAATCAATACAAATTGACACAGAGTAATTCCATAAATCAATTTCTTTTATAAAAGAAAAACGAACATTTACATTTTCCCCTGGGGCCAAGGTGTGGCAGCTGCCGTACCCAATTGACGCCCATGATGTTTCGAGTCTGCAGACGACACAGGAAAGCTCTCCAGGCGCCGCACAGACTCCCATCGATTCTTTTAAATCTGAATCACCTGGTTTTAGCTCAAACTAAAACCCTCGAGTGTAAGCTTTCGATTGTGTAACCGTAGATGCGTCAGGAGAGCCGTGATGAAGCTCGCCGTGCTGACGCACTGTGACTCAGCCCGAATTTATTCGTGTTGCGTTCACCAGCAGAGATACAACGAGTAACAGGTTCTATCTGCAGTTCAGAACAGAGAGGCTTTCATTGAGATGAATGTCTGTCTGCCGGGCGAAGCGCTGAGTCAGCATTTGGCAAAGAAAAAAGAGGAGAATGACCTTCAGGTAACTTTGGAGGTCATTAAACACTGCTGTGCACGCTGGGCCAGCACGGATTTACATTTCAGGAAGCTGAAGCTTCGAATAAAAGCATTTCCACTGAAAAGAAAGAAGAAGAAAGACTGTCCTCCATATTCCCCTCCGGTTTCAGGACCGACTGTGCTGCACAAAGTGAGATTTATTTATTTATTTCGGCCCCGACCCTCCTCCGGCGCTCGGGTTTAAGAGAGGAGGAAATGAGCCTCTACGAGGTGTCTTTTCTTTCCTCATTTTTACAGCCAGGACTCCGGGGCTGTAATTCCTACAGACAGACGATTTCATTTGGTCTCGGAAAATCAACGAGGTGACGAACGGCGGCCGAGGCCGAGAATCCCTCCGGTGGGGTTTGGGATTGGAAACGAGCCACGGACTGCTCTAAAAAAAAAAACTCTTTTTGATGCATTTTTGTGTCGTCGCTTAATCCAAACCGAAGAAAAGCCGTTAACAGTCCCCACTGTAACTGAAAATGATTCATTCTGTTTACCAACACCAGTCAGAAACTTTATCTTTCTGTTCTCTGGGTTTTACGATTCAATCTTTTACCAGAAACTGTGTGCCGAGAGTGTCCGGTTTTATTAACACTTCCCGCAGAGGTGTCAATAAAAGTGTTATTTAGACGCTTTAAAGGTGCGATTTAGCTTCACATATTGACAATTTCTATAAAAAGAGAAAGGTTTTAATGTTTATCCTACATAAACAGAGTCTGTTGTTACAACTGACGCTTTATAACGGGTTCGTTTCACTGCTGATCCGTGTGATGATTGTTTCTCATGGAACATATTTCTGTTCCAGCCTTAAATTAAAGTTATATTTGTGTAGTTTGGTGCCTTCAAACGTCTTTATTCAGAACAGAATTTAAAGCTCTTAATGACAGAGCTCCATCACATCTTAAAGATCTTGCAGGACCTTCAGTTATCAGGCCCCTCTCTGTGGAACCAGCTGCCAGTTTGGGAGGCAGGGCCTTCAGTTATCAGGCCCCTCTCTGTGGAACCAGCTGCCAGTTTGGGAGGCAGAGCCTTCAGTTATCAGGCTCCTCTCTGTGGAACCAGCTGCCAGTTTGGGAGGCAGAGCCTTCAGTTATCAGGCTCCTCTCTGTGGAACCAGCTGCCAGTTTGGGAGGCAGAGCCTTCAGTTATCAGGCCCCTCTCTGTGGAACCAGCTGCCAGTTTGGGAGGCAGAGCCTTCAGTTATCAGGCCCCTCTCTGAGGAACCAGCTGCCAGTTTGGGAGGCAGAGCCTTCAGTTATCAGGCCCCTCTCTGTGGAACCAGCTGCCAGTTTGGGAGGCAGAGCCTTCAGTTATCAGGCCCCTCTCTGAGGAACCAGCTGCCAGTATGGGAGGCAGAGCCTTCAGTTATCAGGCCCCTCTCTACCTTTAAGATCAGGCTTAAAACTTTCCTTTCTGATAAAGCTCATAGTTAGGGATGGCTCAGGTGACCCTGAAACATCCCATAGTTTCCTCTCAGCCCCCAGCTGGTCGAGGCAGATGGCCGCCCTTCCTGGTTCTGGTTCTAATGGAGGTTTCTACCTGTTAAAAGGGAGTTTTTTCCTCCCACAGTCGCCTCATGCACGCTCAAGACGGGGTATCGGATCAGAGAGGAATTTTGATGCCTGACAACTTTTTCTGTGTGAATATTTACGGATTTAAATGGATTCAATTTGATTGGATTAAGATTGTATTTCAAAGAATTGGATTGTAATTGGACTGTATCTTTGAAGTGCCTTGAGATGACGTTTGTTGCTGAATAAATAAAACTGAATTCAGATTAAAACAACTTTATATATAAAAACATGCAGAAAATAGTCGTATGGAGGCTGACGGATGATTGAACTCAAGTTTTTATTTAAAATGAACCGGGGAAACCATGAACTAAACGTGGAAAACAAAAGACTAAATAGCAGAACGAACCAGTCAGGGGAAAAAACAGAACTACAGATACGATGAAAATAACCAATAAAGACTGAAATAAACTATATATATCTGCATATATAATGTGGGAACTAATGAGAAAGCGACTGCGGCTGTGACTGATATTTAACTGATTATTCTCCTGTTTTATGTGGGCCAAAAAAAGCTCAAGATGCCTCGTTCTCCTGTTTACATTCAGGTAATATACAACAGTTTAGCTCAGACTGTAGAACAGAGGGGCTGTAACTGTTCGTGGCCAGATTTCCTTCGCTGTGCCCCTGAAGTCCACCAGCTGGCAGCTTTTTCCCACCAGCTGGGATCCTCCGTTTCCTCCGCCAAAAGAGCCAAACCTCACACTTGCATAATTAGCAAATGACTCGGAAGAAGCTTTGAATTATCTAAGAAGTTAACAAGTGCCCCCAATTCTCCATCTTAAAAATTCCTTTTTTTTTTTTTGGAAGATGGACTCGTTATCGAGCCTCCGGGTTTCCAAACTGAGGCGTTCGTTCATGGCTGAGGAGCGAGGACGACTGACAGTCGAGACTTTTTTAGTGTCTGAAGTCATTTTTGGAAACACCTGGGAGGTCACTGCGTAAAAAAGAGCTGGTGGAAAAGCTCGAAAAGCGGCGGCCGATGGCCCCGAGCCTTCATTAAATATTAAGAGAGGCTGAGTGCAGTGTCTGGTAGCAGATTGTCTGAGATAAACCGCAGGAAAGAGGAGGGTGACGGAGAGGTGAGGGGGTGAGGGGGTGGGGGGGGGATTCCTCCCCACTCAAACAGAGAAGATGTTTTATCGAGCCGAGTCTGTCTGCAGGGGGAAAGCCACAGATAGATGCAGCCAAGCAAAACGTTGCCGGGATGATGACCCCATTTTAAAGGTCTCTCCTGCTTCAGAAGGCAGAAACTGGCCCAACATGGCTGCCTGGCTGACTGTTTTTGGTATTAAAGATCTGAGGAAGCGGAAACAGAAGCAGGAGTGTTCCATCCTTTCCAGTAAGAGCCCCAAACCGGGCATTTCAGAACCAATCAGAGCGTTTTGTTTTGTTGTCTTCACAGAATCCTTTTCACCTTAATAAACTGGAGAAAATAGGCCCTCGTTTTCCCACCCGACACCTCTCAGGTCTCCAAATGTTTTTATTTTGAAGTGTTTTTATTCCATAAACCAGCACATCGTGATTCCAGGCTCAAACCTTAGTTTATTACTGTATTACATCGGCTGTGACACAGATAAGAACTTTCCACCTTTAGTAGCTTAATGGTTCATTTTAGAACCACAGACGGAGGAGCCAATCACGGGGATTCACCCCAGGTCAGAAACACAAGAGCTACATCTCAGACTCTGCAGGCCTCAGTTAGCATGTTAAAGGTTGTTGTTAAAGCATGTACAAATGCGATTAATCGTGATTAATTAGTTCTTCTCAAATTGATTGATTGATTTTTTTTTTTAAATTTTTTATTTATTTAGTCATTTATTATCATCATTATTAGTTAGTAGTAGTATTTTTATTAGAAATGGTATTATTATTGTTGTTGTTAATATACAATCATTGTAAATAATAATATTTTTGAGCTATTTGACTAATTTGAATTTCCCCCATTGGAACATTTTAATCGTTGCCCAGCCCTATTAAGCACATAAACTAACCCAAATACAGCAACTTTCCAGCACTTTGAGTGGATAAAACAGCTTTTTACTGTCAGAGGCAGCTCTAAGAATCCTGCGTTTTAACTCTGTGTTTTCTGCGTGGCCCTTTAACGTGAGGACGGTGGAAAAAAACGGTTTGTTTAAATCTGCAAATGAGGCCGTGATCAGCTGCAGGCGCTGCCGGAGAAAATGAAAACACTTCAAATGTAGGCGACGGAGAACCAGATCATCAAAGGTAAATGAAGGAGGAGAGACAAAGAAACAGAAAAACGGGTCTGATCGCCTCTCTCTCAAACAGGAAAATCCTTTTAAATGTTAAAAGGAAGGAAACTTTCTCCTCTCCGGGGGTTCGCTGAAGACGAGCGATGGAAAATGCAGGCGTGTTTTTACTCCATCTGAAACCCACACTGGGGTTTTTCTCATCCCTCTATCTCCTGGTGCAGCAGTAAGCTCAGTTTGACCTTGACAGAGGAAGCAGCAGCAGCTTGAAGAGCAGCTAATCACCGCATGCAGAAGCCCTCGCTGTGTGTGAGGAGACGTGTTGCTATTAACGGTTTCATAATGCTCTCAGCCTCACGAGAACGCCGCATGTAATCGCTCACCAGCACACATTCCCCTCCGCTGGGCCGAACAACCTCATCCTTTGCATTTAACAGTCAGGAGGTTAAACAGCTTCTGCATGAAGAGGAAAACAAGCAAACGGTGGGGTCAGCGGGTGGCGCGTGAAGCCTTTTATGGTGAATTCTTTGTTCGATTCTGCAACCTTCGGCGGGCAGAACACAAAAGGATGCGAGGCCGCCAGGAGCCCCGAGAGGCCGATCGATGGCTGTGTTCTGTCGGGAAGAATCGGGCTCAGGTGTGGGGAAAGATAAAGACCGTGGAGGGAGGGGAGTCCAAGAAGATAAAAGTGAAGGGGCTAAACAAAGACTTTAGAGGTGAGGAAGTGGATAAGGCCTCTGATGAACTGACCACCGTCAGTCGTTCGTGGTTCAGACTCATGCAGAGACTGGAAGTTATTACAAATCAAACAAATCAAAAGAACAAACACAGCCTCCACATTCATGATGTGAAGGCATGAAATGAGCATTTCCTGCTTCTGCTGAAGACAGTTATGTCCTTTTTTATCAAGGTCCTGTTTAAAATACAGCTTTTATGGCATTTTCAAAATACATTTTGGGGCTCGTTAAGTGCTTTTTAATCGATTTTCCCAATGAATTTTGGGTAGTTTTTGGCAGTTTGCACCCTATTTTTTTCATTTTCAATGCATTTTCCCATCCACATTTTTCCCACTTTTTCCCTTTTTGCCGGAATTCCTTTCGACTAATGAGAGCCAAACGTCATTGCACACCAATCGAGGTCGTTGCGCACGCAGCGGTGTGCTTTTTATGCCGGTCGGACCATCGGTGCCAGACTAGTAGGCCGTTCAAATATAGCTAACACTTGTGGATGTCCCCCACAGTTGTTGTTTTTTCCCTCCTTAAGGTTTCTGACAACTACTTCTTCTGCTGAACTACAACCACTAGCATAAGATTATTTTAGTAGGTAGGAATTAGCTAACTTATCGAGAAATGATCTGGCTTTATAGGTGGGGTCAGTCATCGTCACTACATCAAGGTAAAAATCTAAATTATGAAACAGCCAGAAACGCATAAATCATAACAGACGATGGCTGTGTTCGAAACCGCAAACCGCATACTACATACGTACTGCATACTGATCGATCAGACAGTATGCAGAGCGTTTACCCACAATGCATTTCGCTCCTGCCCGAGCCGAAATCAGCCGGCCTGAAGCTGATTTCTCTTAAGCTCTAAACTCTGTAAACTTTAGCAACATTTGAAACATTTTCAGGCGAGAAAGTAGTCGTTTAGATCCCCAACGTGTTGAAAACCTGACAAAATACCGGCTATTTATAATTTTGTTCCCACGAAATCGGCGCTACTAAAGCTACTCAAACTCGCATACTAACTCACAAAGTTAGTATGAGTAGTAGGAGTAGTAGGAGAAGTATGCGGTTTGGAACACAGCCATGCAGAGACTGGAATTTATTCCTAATCAAACCAGGTGATGATGCACGACCCGGGAAAGAACAAACACAGCCTCCACACTCATGATGTGAAGGTATGAAATGAGCATTTCCTGCGTTCCGATCTGAAGAACGACGACATTTATTTGGTGATCTGACACTGAAGATGCAGTAAAACTGCAGGAAGAGGAAAGATGCTTTGGCCACACCTCCTTTTAGTGACTGAAACCTGTTGATTTATGAGGTTTTTTAATGAAGTCAACATTTCTTTTCTCATGTGTCTATGCATGAAATCTGCACGATATCCTTTAATTTATCTGGACTGTTGCTTGTTCTTAAATTAATTTAAATTATTTTATTTGTTTCTCTTTATAGATAGATAGATGTCACGTTACGTTGCATCTTGGGTAGTTTATAGTAACCTCATGATGCATACCCAACATTTCGGAGAATCTAGTATGCATCTGGGAACTTCTCACTTACTCAAACTTGCATACTAACTCAAAAAGTTAGTATGAGTAGTATGAGAAGTAGGAGAAGTATGCGGTTTCGAACACAGCCTAAACCTTTATTTGGGATGAGGCCCACACAATAAAAAGGTTTGTCCGCTCACAGTTTGCACCTGAATTTGTACAAACCTGAGCTTCCTCTTGAAATAAAAGCGTCCCCTCCTACTCGTCTGGCCTCTCTGTAGACGACACATGCATCGTAACACCGTCGCCATTCTTAAGCAAACAAAGTTAGGGAGGGCAGATTAGCACGGCTTGAGTTCAGGATGTTTCCATTTGTCTTCCTCACCCCTGGAGTGCAGCATGAGCCGCCCTAATCCTGCTTCCTGTGTCCATCCAGCAGCAGCCGTCAGTCAGTTTGAGTTTGAGCATGATCTCAGATTTCAGATCGCGTTATACCAACGCCGAGTGATAAAATAATCCCTTCCGCCTGCAGACTTTCCAGCAAGCTAATACTTTCAGTAATGACACAAGCAAAGACTTATCTCAGCACGAGGAGATGCTAATTAATACCCAAGCACTCCTACAGATCACTGACTTATGCAAACTATCATCAGAATTATCATATAATACACGCAGGGATCTGTCAGCACCAAATACTGTCAAACTAAAAGATATTTAGACGACCAAAGTCTACTTTGGACGTTAGCAAAAACACCTTTTACCAAATGTTAACCATCAGTTTGATCAAAGTTTATCTTATTTACATTTTTTGTCACTTTTACTTAACTTTTTATTCTAGTTACCCAAAATTTTGACCCTCAATAAACACAAACGTTCGTTATTGGTTAATCTCTGGTCGTTTTAAGTCGACTGGAGGCCCGTTATCCAACATGTTCCCATATTAAAGTCAGATATCAGAGAGCGGCCTCCGATCGTGGCAAATATCCTGAAGTAAACAACTTAACTAACAAATCAAACTCCAGTTAAAATAGTTTTTAGGTTAATAAGCTTATTTGAATTTGCACAAAAAAAAAAATTGTAATGTACTTAGCCGATTGTTCTGTATATTATTTTTGCTTGGAATAAACTAAACTAAACTAGTTAAAATAGGACCATTTCCATTCATCTGTAAAATAAAAACTCTTAGAAGTAACTCAGACTTTTCAACCAGCTTAACTGTGTAACTGACCTTGATAAGAATAGCTTGACCTAATAATTCAGACTGAAGCCACGTTCCAAGATAATAAAATCCCCACTAAGACACAAGATAAGTCAACATATGTGCGTTATTTAAAGGCTCACATGTCAACTGAACGCCGGACCTCAGGAAGTTTAAAGTGGACCCTGAGTTAGACTAACTCGTCACATGAAATCCGGCTTAAAGGGCTGTTCTGTGAAGCAGGGTCAACATTTAGAGGGTGTCCGGAGAGCGGCGAGAGAAGGAAATTGTAACATAATCCAAGCTAAATGCAGCTCCAGATGAAGCCAAAGCCAGCAGGCAAACTTGTACAAAATGTGTTGAACATGATCTCACAGCATTTCACATAAATATCACATCATCTCAGGAGCATTCTGAGTGTCATTCGTTGGTATTTTTAACTCTTCTTCTGTTAAAACGGTGTGTGATCTTGTAAAAAACATGGAAGGTTGTCACCTCCTCGCAGTGCAGGTTGTGAAGTGTCTGCTCCATCAACCCCTGAGATATATCTGAGATATATCTGAGATATAGATGTATATCTACGTGTGTGTTTGGGTGTATGACGTTCCTAAAAACTCAAAGAATATCTCACTCAATGAGCCGTTCAGATTTAAAGTGGATTTCTTCGTCACACTCGCCTCCGTATCTTTATCTTAATCCAAATCATTCTTCTTTTACTGTACGTCAGAGTGAAGTTGAAAGTCATTTGCTCTCAACAACAGCTTCTCTTCAGCAGTTATATAGTCCTTTAAATTACTGGTGCATGACTCCAGTGTTCCTGTCTGCAGTGCTTTTAACAGCCTGAGCCAGTTCTACACAACTCACACCAAATCTGTGCCAAAAACGGGAAAGGATCAGCTTTCTATGGCTTAACTGCATAAAAGATAAATAAAAGATAAAACAGTTTTGACCGCTGATAAACACTGAAAAATGCTCCAAAACGCTGAAAAACACTGAAAAATGCTCCAAAATGCTGAAAAACACTGATAAACACTGATAAACACTGAAAAAAAAACAATTTTGAACAACGCTGATAAACGCTGAAAAACGCATAAAAACCAGCTTGATGAAATGTAGTTTGTCAAGTATTAGCTTACATTTGCAGAGGAATATAAATGTACTCGTTGAAAACAGTCGATCGTCTCGGACTCTCTTCATCGGCTAAAGGTTGTCGGCGCCTCAGTTATTTTAAACCCGAGTGAAGCAGCTCAGGGCTTCCAGCTTCGGCTTTAGCCTCTGCGCAGACATTGTGTGAAAGCTCACAGCTGTGGGATGGATCTCCTCACCTCAGAGAGGAAAAAAGTCACAGCACGTCTCCTTCACTGGTTTATCATTTATAAATGAGTTTAACTGTAAAGTTTATAAAGTTTCATACATTCTGCCACCTTTAAAAGCCATAAATGCTGTAAACATAGAGATTTAAACTCAGTAGTTTTAAGAAGTTTTGACAAAGACGGGCCGGAGCTGAAATCCTTTGTGGTGAAACTTCATGTCAACAGAGCTGATCAGTCTTTGCTTTAGGAGCTTCAACTGTAACAGAGACAGAAGGAACATTTTCTTTCATTTTTCCAACAGGTTTAACACGAGTTATATCTCTGATATAACTCAGCAGGTTGGGTTTCCAGTGTCGGCGTGCAGCTTTGTGGAAGGAAAACTGAGATTTAAACCTGAAGTTACATCACTGAGCCACAGATCCTGGGTCCAGGACTTCAGGAACTGCCACAATAACATTTTTCTTTCAGTGTTTGTGATCAGCTTCTCATCACTTCTGTCATTATAAAAGCTGTACTTTACTTTGGTGTCTCGTTTCCTCTAATTGTGACAAACAGTTAAATGTGGAATGGCCTCAGTCGCTGCTGAATATCAGCAGATATGAAGCGAAGCGTCGGCCTCTGAATCCAGCGAGCAGCAGCCGCTTTAAAGCTCTCAACCTCAGACCTTTCCTGGGAAACGCGAGCCGGTTCAGTGGCTGCAGGCGCAACGATGCAGATGCAGCTGAACCACACCAGGGAGGGCTGGGAACCCCCCCCCCCCGAGCCACAGCGCTCAGTCAGCTGCTTCACTTCTGCAGCCATCGATACGGCAACACAGAGGGACAGGCGGCAGCCTCCGCTGAGACTTCAGAGCAAAGCGTGACGTGATCCGGCGTGACAGCAGCGGGAGGGCGAGGTCTGAGAACGGGCCACAGGGAGCACGCTCAGTGAGTTTCTGCAGCATTAACTGTGTAAGGTTTCCAGAGTGTTTCTGGATTTCAGTGGAGCTCCATGAGTCTGAGGTGCGTCAACAGAACGCTCAAAAATGCTGAAAAACGCTCCAAAAAGCTGGAACACGCTGAAAAAAACGCTGAAAAACGCTGAGAAACACTGTTAAATGCTGAAAAACGCTGAAAAATCCTTCAAAATGCTGATAAACGCTAAAAAATGCTGAAAAACGCTCCAAAAAGCTGGAACACGCTGAAAAAAACGCTGAAAAACGCTGAGAAACACTGTTAAATGCTGATAAACGCTGAAAAAAACATTGAAAAACACTGTTAAAAGCTGGAAAACGCTGAAAAAAATGCTGATAAATGCTGAAAAATAATCCTAAGCGCTGATAAACACTGGAAAACGCTGAGAAACGCTGAAAAATGCTGTAAGGTTTCCAGAGTATTTCTGGATTTCTGTGGAGCTCCATGAGTCTGAGGTGCGTCAACAGATGTGCTGAAAATGAGTCCTGACTCGCCTCATGCGACGGGTTTAACGCCGGGCGACACAGATCGCCTGTTTGTGGCTGAAATTAAAGATCTATCATCACCTTTCAACAAAGCCGTGGAAATAAATCCCGTCTTAGACTTATCAGTTTAGTCAAACTCATGGAGACGTCGGGATAGATCTGCCGACCATCTCAACCATCACAGGAGGCACATGTCTCTGTAAGAAACCACCTCAGTCTGAGCTGAGCCAGCAAAAGCCAACGAAAAACCTTCCAGAAGCCACTAAATACATCAAGAGAAGAAGAATGAGACTGTATGGCTGTTCCAAACCACATACTTCTCCTATTTCTCATACTAACTTTAACTTTTTTTAAGTTCTCGGATGCATACTAGATTCTCTGAAATGTTGGGTATGCATCATGAGGTTACTACTCATACTCAAACTACCCAAGATGCAACGTAACGTGACGTCGCCGATCATCATTTCCTGTCAAAACGGCAGTTTCAAGCTAGCTACAACGAGGGTAGGTTCACTTCCTGTTTTCAAAAGAAAAGCACCAATTGTATGGTAATGGCTTTCCCTATGATAAAAGGCAACGGGTATTTTATTTTGTGAAAATAACAGGAAGTGCGTTGCTCACTGCGGCTAGCTTTAGTAGCGCCGAATTCGTGGGAACAAAATTGTAAATAGCCGGTATTTTGTCAGGTTTTCAACACGTTGGGGATCTAAACGACTACTTTCTCGCCTGAGAAGAACTTATTTCCCTGTTAGTCTGAAGCAGAACGGAGGTGCTGACTGAGGCTTCATCTGTCAGATGGAGATGATAAGATAAGTTTTACCTTCCTTTTCAGTCTCTGATGAACATGCTGCTGCTGTAAAAGTTGTGAGTTTCCTGTTAGTCGTGACACGGAGCACTAAAATAAGTAAGTTTTAGTAGTTTTGTTACGGCATGTTTCAATGAATACGATTAAAATATGAACAATATGCACAGAAATGCCTAAAAAACCTTTGTGAACATATCAAAACAGCTGCAAAACGACTTTAACTAATCACATCTAAAACCTCTGGCATGAACCATCGTGTCTCCATGTTTGTTACAGCTCGACTTTAATGTATGTGAACCACTAAACTTCCACTGAAGGGTCATTTCTGTGCAGGCTGCCATCTATCTGTGATGGTCCAACCCGCTCTCACAGCACAACATGTCACGAAAACTACGGATTTGAGCCCACAGCCACGGTTTTACGGCTGTTTCATGTGCTATCGGTCCAAAGATAATTACACAAGGAAACACGATTTCACAGCATTTCATCACACAAAGACAAAAAAGTTCACTGTTAGAAGTAGCCGGACTACCTTCATCAACGCCAAAACGAGGCTGGAACTCTGCTCACAGGACGCAGCAGGGGGTAAGAAGATGTTCAGAAATGATGTTGCTGATATGGGATGTCATACAGCTTCATGTCAAAATGGCGAACTATCCCTTTAAAGTCAGTTCAGATTGAGTTGCTGTTTTACTCAAACCGTTTGGATAAGATTAGGAGAACATTACAGCTTGCATTGTGACAGATGACTCCCCGTCCTCCCCAAAACACACAAACCGAAGCTGTGCTGCCAAGCAGGAGCGAACACACAAAATCTGTGTCGATTAGCCTGAATTCAAAGCTTGCAGCTTCATGATTATTTCACATTTTGGCATGAAACTACAGCATGTGTGCATGTGTCATAAAGTAAGAAAGAGAGGAGGATTTGGTGGACAATACAAAGCTTCTGCGCCGGTGACCGAGTGCGCTCAGTTCCGCTCGGCCCTCAGCTCCGCTCGGCCCTCAGCCGACAGTGACGCTTCATACACATTCAGAGCACAACAACGGCTATTTTTCTGTGGAGGACGAGACAAAGAACCAACCGTCGATCTCGTCCTGCAGAAGACAAAGACCAACTCTCTCAGACAGAATGTCTCCACAGAAGCCTGGCCCGGCTTCTGTGGAGACGGATGCCTGACGACAACATTTCCAAGGCAGGAATCTGGTAATTTGGTCTGGAAAAGAAGCTGAAACCAAACAGAATTCAACAAAGCCTCCCACATTGTTAAGAACGAGACGCCATTAACGGACTCCATGGGTCACCGAGAGTCGGGGAGATAAAGGAACCGCAGGTCTGTCTTTGGCAGGTGACACAGACGTGTCGGGATAATCTGTGGTTTAAACTCAAGGTAAACAGATGTAATCTGCACAGTGGAATAAATGCTGTCTGGATTATTCGTGAAGTGAGAAAGACAAAAAGAAAGAAAGTGAGAGAAAGAAAGAAAGTAAGAAAGAAAGAAAATGAGAAAGAAAGTGAGAAATAAATAAATAAATGCTAATATCCACCGTTAGGGGGCGCTGAACCTGTTATATTTCAGGCCCTCCTGTACATGTGTGGTGCTGATGGACAGCTCCTGGTGCTGGTGGACAGCTCCTGGTGCTGGTGGACAGCTCCTGGTGCTGAAAGCTGGGCTGAAACTGCCCCCTTTCATTAGGACAAGCAGCAATAAACAAACCAGCGTTGTTACCCGAGCCCTGACAGACGCACAGCTTTAATCTTTCAGTCTCTTTCACAGACATGTGGACACAGAGACAGAAAAACACCAACTGAACATGAGCTGCTGCATAAAACACCCTGCAGAGAGGAGCTCCTCTCAGCTGACCAGCATCACACTAAAGACTCTACTTTTCCACCGGAGGAGCGAGGGAAGAAGAAGTTGTAAAGACAAATGATTAAAGGAACATGAAGAAAGATGAGGCAGAGCAGATGGGGGATGAGAGGAGGATTGGGGGATGAAGATGTGATGGGGAGATCAAAGAAGAGAGAAAGGAGGGTGCAGACAGGGGAGCGGGATGAAAAAGGAGGTGAAAGATTAAGTCTAAAGAGGAAGTGCTGCTGGAGGTGAGATTGTAATGAAAAAAGGGGGAATGGGGGTTAGGAGGAGGGAAGGATGGAAGGATTAGGGAAGGGAGGAGGCAGGAAGAATATGAGGAGAGGAAAAGGGCAACAACAGGAGAAGAGAGGAAGAAATGTGGGTGGAAGGATGGAAGAGGAAGAAATGTGGGTGGAAGGATGGAAGAGAGGAAGAAATGTGGGTGGAAGAATGGAAGAGAGGAAGAAATGTGAGTGGAAGGATGGAAGAGAGGAAGAAATGTGGGTGGAAGGATGGAAGAGAGGAAGAAATGTGAGTGGAAAGATGGAAGAGAGGAAGAAATGTGGGTGGAAGGATGGAAGAGAGGAAGAAATGTGAGTGGAAGAGAGGAAGAGAGGAAGAAATGTGGGTGGAAGGATGGAAGAGAGGAAGAAATGTGGGTGGAAGAGAGGAAGAGAGGAAGAAATGTGGGTGGAAGGATGGAAGAGAGGAAGAGAGGAAGAAATGTGGGTGGAAGGATGGAAGAGAGGAAGAAATGTGGGTGGAAGGATGGAAGAGAGGAAGAGAGGAAGAAATGTGGGTGGAAGGATGGAAGAGGAAGAAATGTGGGTGGAAGGATGGAAGAGAGGAAGAAATGTGGGTGGAAGGATGGAAGAGAGGAAGAAATGGGGGTGGAAGGATGGAAGAGAGGAAGAGAGGAAGAAATGTGAGTGGAAGAATGGAAGAGAGGAAGAAATGTGAGTGGAAGAGAGGAAGAGAGGAAGAAATGTGGGTGGAAGGATGGAAGAGAGGAAGAAATGTGGGTGGAAGGATGGAAGATAGGAAGAAATGTGAGTGGAAGGATGGAAGAGAGGAAGAAATGTGGGTGGAAGGATGGAAGAGAGGAAGAAATGTGGGTGGAAGGATGGAAGAGAGGAAGAAATGTGAGTGGAAGAGAGGAAGAGAGGAAGAAATGTGGGTGGAAGGATGGAAGAGAGGAAGAAATGTGGGTGGAAGGATGGAAGAGAGGAAGAAATGTGGGTGGAAGGATGGAAGAGAGGAAGAAATGTGGGTGGAAGAGAGGAAGAGAGGAAGAAATGTGGGTGGAAGGATGGAAGAGAGGAAGAGAGGAAGAAATGTGAGTGGAAGAGAGGAAGAGAGGAAGAAATGTGGGTGGAAGGAATGAAGAGAGGATGGAAGAGAGGAAGAAATGTAGGTGGAAGGATGGAAGAGAGGAAGAAATGTGAGTGGAAGGATGGAAGAGAGGAAGAAATGTGGGTGGAAGGATGGAAGAGAGGAAGAAATGTGGGTGGAAGGATGGAAGAGAGGAAGAAATGTGGGTGGAAGAGAGGAAGAGAGGAAGAAATGTGGGTGGAAGGATGGAAGAGAGGAAGAGAGGAAGAAATGTGAGTGGAAGAGAGGAAGAGAGGAAGAAATGTGGGTGGAAGGAATGAAGAGAGGATGGAAGAGAGGAAGAAATGTAGGTGGAAGGATGGAAGAGAGGAAGAAATGTGAGTGGAAGGATGGAAGAGAGGAAGAAATGTGGGTGGAAGAGAGGAAGAAATGTGGGTGGAAGGATGGAAGAGAGGAAGAAATGTGGGTGGAAGAGAGGAAGAGAGGAAGAAATGTGGGTGGAAGGATGGAAGAGAGGAAGAGAGGAAGAAATGTGAGTGGAAGAGAGGAAGAGAGGAAGAAATGTGAGTGGAAGGATGGAAGAGAGGAAGAAATGTGGGTGGAAGGATGGAAGAGAGGAAGAAATGTGGGTGGAAGGATGGAAGAGAGGAAGAAATGTGGGTGGAAGGATGGAAGAGAGGAAGAAATGTGGGTGGAAGGATGGAAGAGGAAGAAATGTGGGTGGAAGGATGGAAGAGAGGAAGAAATGTGGGTGGAAGGATGGAAGAGAGGAAGAAATGTGAGTGGAAGGATGGAAGAGAGGAAGAAATGTGAGTGGAAGGATGGAAGAGAGGAAGAAATGTGGGTGGAAGGATGGAAGAGAGGAAGAAATGTGGGTGGAAGGATGGAAGAGAGGAAGAAATGTGGGTGGAAGAGAGGAAGAAATGTGAGTGGAAGAGAGGAAGAGAGGAAGAAATGTGGGTGGAAGGATGGAAGAGAGGAAGAAATGTGGGTGGAAGGATGGAAGAGAGGAAGAAATGTGGGTGGAAGAGAGGAAGAAATGTGAGTGGAAGAGAGGAAGAGAGGAAGAAATGTGAGTGGAAGAGAGGAAGAGAGGAAGAAATGTGGGTGGAAGAGAGGAAGAGAGGAAGAAATGTGGGTGGAAGGATGGAAGAGAGGAAGAAATGTGGGTGGAAGAGAGGAAGAGAGGAAGAAATGTGGGTGGAAGGATGGAAGAGAGGAAGAAATGTGGGTGGAAGAGAGGAAGAGAGGAAGAAATGTGGGTGGAAGGATGGAAGAGAGGAAGAGAGGAAGAAATGTGGGTGGAAGGATGGAAGACAGGAAGAAATGTGGGTGGAAGGATGGAAGAGAGGAAGAAATGTGGGTGGAAGGATGGAAGAGAGGAAGAAATGTGAGTGGAAGGATGGAAGAGAGGAAGAAATGTGGGTGGAAGAGAGGAAGAAATGTGGGTGGAAGGATAGAAGAGAGGAAGAAATGTGGGTGGAAGAGAGGAAGAGAGGAAGAAATGTGGGTGGAAGGATGGAAGAGAGGAAGAAATGTGGGTGGAAGGATGGAAGAGAGGAAGAAATGTGAGTGGAAGGATGGAAGAGGAAGAAATGTGAGTGGAAGGATGGAAGAGAGGAAGAAATGTGGGTGGAAGAGAGGAAGAAATGTGGGTGGAAGGATAGAAGAGAGGAAGAAATGTGGGTGGAAGAGAGGAAGAGAGGAAGAAATGTGGGTGGAAGAGAGGAAGAGAGGAAGAAATGTGGGTGGAAGAGAGGAAGAGAGGAAGAAATGTGGGTGGAAGGATGGAAGAGAGGAAGAAATGTGAGTGGAAGGATGGAAGAGAGGAAGAAATGTGAGTGGAAGGATGGAAGAGAGCAAGAAATGTGGGTGGAAGGGTGGAAGAGAGGAAGAAATGTGGGTGGAAGGATGGAAGAGAGGAAGAAATGTGAGTGGAAGGATGGAAGAGAGGAAGAAATGTGAGTGGAAGGATGGAAGAGAGGAAGAAATGTGGGTGGAAGGATGGAAGAGAGGAAGAAATGTGGGTGGAAGGATGGAAGAGAGGAAGAAATGTGAGTGGAAGGATGGAAGAGAGGAAGAAATGTGGGTGGAAGGATGGAAGAGAGGAAGAAATGTGGATGGAAGGATAGAAGAGAGGAAGAAATGTGAGTGGAAGGATGGAAGAGAGGAAGAAATGTGGGTGGAAGGATGGAAGAGATGAAGAAATGTGGGTGGAAGAGAGGAAGAAATGTGGGTGGAAGGATGGAAGAGAGGAAGAAATGTGGGTGGAAGGATGGAAGAGAGGAAGAAATGTGAGTGGAAGGATGGAAGAGATGAAGAAATGTGGGTGGAAGGATGGAAGAGAGGAAGAAATGTGGGTGGAAGGATGGAAGAGAGGAAGAAATGTGGGTGGAAGGATGGAAGAGAGGAAGAAATGTGGGTGGAAGAATGGAAGAGAGGAAGAAATGTGAGTGGAAGAGAGGAAGAGAGGAAGAAATGTGGGTGGAAGGATGGAAGAGAGGAAGAAATGTGAGTGGAAGGATGGAACAGAGGAAGAAATGTGAGTGGAAGAGAGGAAGAGAGGAAGAAATGTGGGTGGAAGAGAGGAAGAGAGGAAGAGAGGAAGAAATGTGAGTGGAAGAGAGGAAGAGAGGAAGAAATGTGGGTGGAAGAGAGGAAGAGAGGAAGAGAGGAAGAAATGTGAGTGGAAGAGAGGAAGAGAGGAAGAAATGTGAGTGGAAGGATGGAAGAGAGGAAGAAATGTGGGTGGAAGGATGGAAGAGAGGAAGAAATGTGGGTGGAAGGATGGAAGAGAGGAAGAAATGGGGGTGGAAGGATGGAAGAGAGGAAGAAATGTGGGTGGAAGGATGGAAGAGAGGAAGAAATGGGGGTGGAAGGATGGAAGAGAGGAAGAAATGTGAGTGGAAAGATGGAAGAGAGGAAGAAATTGATGGAAAGATGGAAGAGAGGAAGAGAGGAAGAAATGTGGGTGGAAGAGAGGAAGGAAAACAGAAAGGAAAGAAGATGAGAAGAGAGGAAGATGGGAGGATGAGGATGTGTAAATAAAGGAAACCCGGGAAAGCAGTCGGTGTTTACCTGGTTGGTGGACAGCTGCGCCGGCTTGGTGATGAGCAGCTGGACCAGGATGTGCAGCCCGGAGGTGAGCAGGCCGGCCAGGATGGCCCAGGTGAGCGGCAGCGGCAGCATGCTGTAGGTGGCGAACAGCGTGAAGAGCACGTACCCCACCCCGTCCCCCAGCAGCCCGTAGCCCAGCCCCGCGGCCAGGATCTGCGTGGCCATGGCCACCCAGGTCACCACGCCGCTGTACTGCAGGTAGCTGTGCGACGTGGTGTCCTTCCGCACCACCACTAAGGCACAAATGACCACCTCGATGCCCGTGAAGAAGCCCAGCAGCGTGCCCTTGATGGGGTCCATGGGGGAGGAGGCCAGGGTGAGGTGCAGCACCAGCAGGGTGAGCTTGGTCACCACGTCCAGGATGTTCATCACCACCACCGACTTGCGCCTCTGGCCCAAGAAGTAGCGCTGGTACAGCCGCTCCAGGTCGCGGGACTTGAAGGCGTTCCGCAGGGTGGGGAAGATGACGCCCCGGTACGTGTAGCCCCAGTTCAGGAAAAAGTCGGAGTTGCTCGGCGCGCAGTCGATCTGCAGGAAGCCCAGGTCGCTGCTGGCGCGCTCCGGGAACACTTTGGTGCCGCCGTTGTTGTGCCGGTCGCCCACCGACGTCCGCCCCTCGGACTGCTTGCGCGCGCCCTGGCTCGGGTCGTAGGGCTCGTGCGGCCCGATACCTTTCCCGCCCCCCTCGCCGCCCCCCCCGCCCTGCTCGTGGATGAACCGTTGCTCGGTGATGTGCCGCACCGCGTTCTGCCACAGCAGCCGCTTGGGTCGCGCGCTGCCGCTGCCGCTGCTGTTGCTGTTGTTGCTGCCGCTCGGGGTCTTGTTGATGGTGTACAGCTCCTCGCTCGCGCTGGAGCAGCGCACCTCGGACAGCTCCATCGCCGCCGCCGCGTGCCGCCGCTGACGCTGTTTCTTGTTTTCCTATCGGATCGCGGATTGCGTTGGGTTCTCCTCCTCCCTCCCCTCGCGGCCGTCAGTTAGATCAGCGATTTTGGGGAGACGACGTCCTCTCGTGCGCATCGAACCGGGGGCGCGTGCTTTTCGAGAACGGCACGCGGAAAACTGCCGTTGGAGGTCATCGTCGGCGCGTAAAATCCTGCAGGAGAAGGAAAAGCATCATATCCCATGATGGTGGAGGCGAAGCGACGGTGACGGCTCGTGCGTCGTTGGCACATCTGGATCTGGTTCTTCTCCAAAATTTTACGCGTGCAGATGTGGAGCAAAAAAAAAGCAAAAACAACGTTGAGCTAATTCCAGTCGTAACGTTCAGACAAGAAACCCAAAGAAATCCGGAGAGAGAAAAAAGCCAAAAAAAGAGAAACCTTCACCAAATCCCGATGAGAAAAACAAAGTAGTCTCGAGCGAGAGAAGATTTAAAAATTTGCCAACTTGTTGTTGCGCGTGAGGCTCTGCATACAGGATCAACATCGAGCGCGAGAGCCCAGCAGCAGCGGATCAGCCCTCCTTCTCGCGCCTCTCCATCCACGCGGGGATGCAACACCGTCACAGTCCTACTCGATTTTTCCTCTTTGAGGAGACCGCGCGAGGCAGCCGGGCGCGCGTCTCCATCCAGTAAATAATGTCCGATAACGTCCCCCGCGTGCTGCTGCTGTGCGCGGGGATGAGCGCGGAGCCTCCTTCCTCCTCCTCCTCCTCCAGTTCCTCCTCCTCCGGCGGGCCGTCCTCCCGGTTCTTCCTCTTTCTCTCTTTCTTCTTCGCTTCCTCGGCGGTTTGAAAGGGGGGTCGCGTGCGGCAGCTGCACCCGCGCGGAGTGGATTTGGAGAGTGAGATGCTGGTCAGCTAGAGGCAGCGCGAGCGAGTCAGCTGCACTCCCGTTTGACGTCACCACCTCGGTGTGTGTGTGCGCGTGTTCCCTCTCTCCCCTTCTTAACCGTCTGTCTCATCCCACGCTCTTCTTCTTCTTCTTCTTCTCCTTCTCCTTGTTTCTAATCCTTTTGTCTCACAGTCCTCACCTTCATTTTGAAACTCTTCTTCTTCTAATCATTTAGTTGTTATGCCTTTTGTTGCGTTCTCTGCCAACATGATCCCACACTGCTTCAGTAATGTTGAGCTCCGGGCTCTGGGGAGGATTCATCCCTCCATCAGACCTGCTGCCGCTGATTTTCAGCCCACTTCTTGTGTCCTTTGGCCCAGCTCAGCCTTTTCTCCCTGTTTCCCTTCCTTAAGAACGGCTTCCTGACAGCCACCCTTCCATGGAGCCCATTTCTGATGAGGCTTGGGCCAACAGCAGATGGATCAGCTGAAGGTCCAGATGCATCTCTCAGCTCCTGTGTCAGGTCTTTGCTGGATTTTTTCCTCTTTCTTAAGGACATCACTTTCAGATCCTGTTCATCTGCTGGAGATAGTTCTTTAGGCCTGACACTTCTTCTTTTGTCCTCCACTTGTCCAGTTTCCTCAAATGTTTTAAGGACACACTGCACACCATGCTGAGATATGCCAAGTTTTCAGCTAGCAGCTCTTTGGGAATCACCTTGTTGCTGCAGAAATCCTGTTTTCTGTCTGTCACACTGTGTTATCTTTGCTGTTTTTCACACATGCAGCTAAAGAAATGGGAACTAATTATGTGTCTCTGTGACAGGCTGCTGGCAACAAAGTGCCTAAAGATCCAGTTTAAAACGGCTTCTTTGCTAAGTTGGACACAACACTGGTTCATCCCTTGAGTTAGGAGCCTTTTTCCTGCCTGAATGATGTCCAAAGAGGCAACATGGGGTTCAGTGTTACCAAAGGATGCTTCAACATGTGGTCTGTGGAAGCCAGGATTTTTGGGCCATTTGTACACAAAACTCAAAAAAGTATTGTATAGCTTTTAGCATTTAGCTTTATTTTAAATGTGCTGCCATATGAATGAAAGTGCCATAACATTTGTTGTGCAAACACACTTTTAACATCAGCATCTTTCTGTAGTTTTTATGTAGAAGCCACGCTCCACTGTCTGTTTCCTTGAATGACTTGCTGCTATCAGTTGTGTGTTTTCCTTTAAAGGGACAGTTCGCCTCTTTTGACATGAAGCTGTGTGACATCCCATATCAGCAACATCATTTATGAACATCTTCTTACCCCCTGCTGCGTCCTGTGAGCAGAGTTCCAGCCTCGTTTTGGCGTTGATGAAGGTAGTCCGGCTTTGACTTAAATTCTGATACATTGCCCAGCGTGGTAAGTTCATTTTGAACGTTGTAAACAATCGGGAAATGTGTTTTTTCTGCCTGGGTTGTTTGGCCGATTAGCATTAAGCTATTGAAATATACTAGCTGTTTCTAGCTATTAGCGGCTAGTTAGCGAAATGCTAGGACTTGTTTAGTGCACCAAACAGATTGAGAATGATGATGTGTTCAAAGGGAAATTATATGTGGCTTAATAATGTTGTAAAATGTGAGTTAAAGCCAGCTTGGCTGTGATATGATCATATGTTTTACTGTAAAGCTTTAAAATGTATGGTTTAAAATTTGTGTTTATTTGAATGCTATAAAATGCCAAATATTGTAAATTGATTTGTTTACAGTTTAACAAGTTGGACCGTGTAAGTCACAAGGCAATAAACAACAACAACAAAGACTAGCTTATGTTATTCGTAACTATCACAGTAAAGAAGGCTGCAAAATAGCCTTTTTTTTAGCCTTTTTCCTGAAGTGGCTACAAATCTATGGGCTAACGTAATGAAAGAGAACAATACACATATATAAACGCTGACTCAGCACCGCCTCCTCTCCAGCCTCTTCATTAGGACCTCGTCACTAAATCAAAAGAACACTTTAAGAAATCCCATTTGCAGCATTTGTTGTCAAATGGTGGGACCGTCGTGTTGGTGCTGAGAAGCTGAAGGACACTTGAGAGACGCCGGGAGCTTTGGTGTAATGGCTGTGCTGGTTGGGGAGATGAGAATAAGTGGGTCTGAAATCTGAAGTCTGCTCCTTATCGATGCTGCAGGCCGAACCCTTTATGTTGCATCATGTTCCAGCTGTAAGGCGATTACGGTCTGTGCTTTCACAGCAGCATCGGTCCAGAGGCCGATCCTATCGTCTCTGTGTCTACACAAGTCATGTGCCAAAAACCTTGAATTTGTTCCATCTAATAATAAAAATCTGATTCTTTATGATGGTCCCATGTTTGTTCAGTTTACCGACTTCATCTCTGGAGTTCCATTGGATCCATCTGGTCCTTATTTCCACCGATCATCATTGATCTGGAGCATCAGCAGCTTTATTTTTCATGTGTCCCTCTGTTGATTTTGTTTGAAAAAGCTTTATTGAATACGAGTATTTGTATGGAGCATATTTGCATTTGAAAATATTTCATTTGGGTAAATTAATTACAGTTAAATCATATTATTAAGATTCTTAATGGCAATTTATTTGTCTATTTAGCTTAAATACCCCAGATTAACCCAGACCAGCATTGCTCCTTTTAAAGGAAACCAAAATGGCCGACTTTGGCATTCAAGTCTGTTTCTAGTATTTTTCAGTTCCCTCCTGTCCTGGTTCTCGGCTACATGTTTCCTTGTTAACTGGTCACAGCTGCAGCCACTTCCTCACCAGGTTCCCTTTGGTGGATCTCCGGCTGTGTTTGAAACCGCATACTACTCCTACTACTCATACTAACTTTTTGAGTTAGTATGCGAGTTTGAGTAAGCGAGAAGTTCCCGGATGCATACTAGATTCTCTGAAATGTTGGGTATGCATCATGAGGTTACTACTCATACTCAAACTACCCAAGATGCAACGTAACGTGACGTCGCCGATCGTCATTTCCTGTCAAAACGGCAGTTTCAAGCTAGCTACAACGAGGGTAGGTTCACTTCCTGTTTTCAAAACAAAAGCACCAATTGTATCGTAATGGCTTTCCCTATGATAAAAGGCAACGGGTATTTTATTTTGTGAAAATAACAGGAAGTGCGTTGCTCACTGCAGCTAGCTTTAGTAGCGCCGAATTCGTGGGAACAAAATGGTAAATAGCCGGTATTTAGTCAGGTTTTCAACACGTTGGGGATCTAAACGACTACTTTCTCGCCTGAAAATGTTTCAAATGTTGCTAAAGTTTACAGAGTTTAGAGCTTAAGAGAAATCAGCTTCAGGCCGGCTGATTTCGGCTCGGGCAGGAGCGAAATGCATTGTGGGTAAACGCTCTGCATACTGTCTGATTGATGAGTATGTAGTATGCAGTATGTGGTTTCCAACACAGCCTCCCTCTTGGTTTCCTTCAGTCGTTGCCAGATCCTCGCCATTTCTCCTCCGTTTGTGTTTATAGTCCAGTTTCTGTTGTCGGCCTGTTTTCTTTTTCTTGTTGGTTCTTGGGATTTGTTTTCTCAGCCGTGGTTTTTGGTGTTTCTTGTTTGTTCATTTTGTAAGAAACCAAGTTTAGTTTTCCCTCGCCTCCTGCCTCAACCCTGCCTTTTGGGTCCCTCTCATCCTTCACCATGTGTGACGGAGCAGATGTGAGCAGGAGGAACCGCCATCTTGAGCATGGATAGCACAACTGTTTTGAGTAGGCTGCATTTTCATGTAATCTGCAAGGGCGTCGCACCCGTGAGGGATGGGGGTGTTTTGACACTTCCACTTTTACAGCAAGATGATTTCACCCCTCCCCACATTTTTCAAAGGTAAACCCGTTTTCCCACCCTCGTAGTGCACCAACATACAAAAATGGAGCGCACCTCAGCCCCCTTTACGCTGCACGAAAAGGAATTGGTCAAACTGAACATTCACCCAATCACAGAGGCTGTGTTCCAAACCGCATTCTACATACTACATACTACATACTTGCAAACTGCATACTTCCATACTTCCATACTTGCTTCATACGTGCTTTATAAATAAAAAAGTAGTAGTAGTGGTGATTAAATTTTGTGATTGAAAACGTGTAAATTATGATACAGGACCTCTATTGTGAGGCTTGACCTTTTTATATACAGTCTATGGGCTTGATGTGGCGCTCATGTGCCACGCATGGAACACCCCCACACCCGCTGCCGACAGCCGCGCCTGTTACGCTGTTTGCTGCTCGGTCTACACAGCAGGCAGTGATACGAAGGGAGAGAAAATAGGGCCAAGCGATTGTGAGGTCTGACGTTTTCCTGGAGAATGATTTTGTGATGCAAATGTATTACTCTTTTGAACGCATATTGTTTTGAGAAGCAAAACGCTTTATTTTTTAAACCCCAGCCAACTAGCCGGACTACCTTCGTCAACACCAAAACGAGGCTGGAACTCTGCTCACAGGACGCAGCAGGGGGTAAGAAGATGTTCATAAATGATGTTGCTGATATGGGATGTTACACAGCTTCATGTCAAAAGAGGCGAACTATCCCTTTAAAATCGCTGCTCCGCCCCTGGTAATCTGAGCGAGCCGTTTGAGGATCGCAAAATTGCGTAATTAGCAGCGCTGCACTAGATTAAATCATCTGATCCATCAGCTTCTCAAACTGTTGCAGGAAAATTCACACCATATGAGGTGAAAAAGTGTTACTATCTGCCACTGATCCGGTCCACGTTGATGTATTACATTTGTTTTGTGGGTAATGTGTCTTTGATCTTTATGATCCGTAATGTTGGTAATCTTTAAATAACGATTTATTCAGCAGCTGCCCCTCAGAGTAAATTACCCCGAGCCGACTGAAATGTAAATAACACTCACAGTGAGGATAAATCTAATCTGGGGCTCACAGGCCCTCGCATGTTAATCACAAACAGTAAACTTCGAATTAATCACCGGGAGAACTCCCCAGAGATGTTTGCACCGCGGATCCCGGCTCGCTGTCCTGCCGCGGGGATGTCGGCTAAGGCGAGATTAACTCTGAGTTCGAGTGTCGTCGAGATGCCCCCAAAATGGAGGCAGTGCTGGAGAAGGAAATGTGCACAGATGAGGTTCCATCATCCCCCCCGCCCCCCCCGCTGTGTGCAAGCATGTTGCCCCACTTTTTCCTTATCTGCGCCAAGGCCTGTCGGAGCTTGCTGGACCCGGATTAGATTGGGTGGAATTATTCCCTCCCAAACCTTGAGATTCTGCGAGAAGAAGTCCTTGTGAGAAAAAAGCAAACCCCCCCCCCACATATGGCTCCAGGCAAGAGGAAAGTTGCCTCATTTCTATTCAGTCTATTTTTACCACCTTCTCCACAGTAGCTCTTATTTCTGCTGATTCCCAGGAAAGGAGACTTACTGAAATCCCTCCCCAAACTGAATCTCACCAAACGCCACCAAGCACCCCTAAGAGCAGGCTATTATTCAACATGCCCTTTACTCGTCTCTATAAGTGGGGCATCATAGCTGATAGGGGGGGGGGGGGGGGGATTTCTGAGAGTGTGAGGCTGCAGATCAACACTGAAGCTCTGCAGAGTCTGTTTGACATTATCAGGATCCAGAGGAGTAACGGGAAAATGATTCTTCTAGGAGCAGTTTTAAATCGCTGTACTTTTTACTTTTACTTGAGTAGATTATGTCAAATCTAAATTAGCATTGTGACTTCATTAGAAGGTATTACCCCGTCTCATTCTGTTGCCTGTCAGTGTCATACACCCAAAGTAAATTTACAGCTGCTTCAGAACCACACGGAGTAAATGCTCGAGTCTGGTCTTTTTTTTGAGGCTAACGCTCTAATTACAGCTAAAATCACATTGAATGATGTCAAAGGTCTGTGAACACACTGGAAAACACATCTTCTAGTCCAAGTGTTATAACGGCTGCACATAAAAGTAATGTTTTATCTAAAGAAATGTCTGTTGTTTCCTCTTCAGACCCCTCATTGTCACCACTGATGTCTTCATTGTACATTTAGTTTTGCTGCCTGTTACACTTGTTATCCTGACACAGGGACATCCTCATTGCATTTCATTGTCTGTCCTCATCAGAGGTGGGTAGCAACAAGTTACATTTACTTTAGTAAGTTTTTGAAATAATTATACTTCCAGGAGTAGTTTTAAATCTCTATACTTTTTACTTTTACTTGAGTAGATGTGTGCAGCAGAAACTGTCCTCTTACTCCGCTACATTAGGCTACAATGAGCTGGTTACTTTTCTTCTTACCTCTTTGGTATTCTACGCCTCATTATTTTTATCCCCCCACGTACGCCTCATTTTAATGTTTTATTCTGACAGAGAGAGAGACTTCCGCCAAAGGCTCTACCACCTGACTGTGTTCCACCAATCAGACGCAGCCGTGCAGTCTGGTCACGTGACCGTACTCGATCTCAGCGGCGGGACGGGTTAGCTTTAGCATTAGCAGTCGTAGCAAACAAAGAAAGAAACAGATGAAAAATGTCAGAACCAACGGTGGGAAATGAAGACGCAGACGAGGCCTCATACTGAAAGCATGTTTACCTTACAAAGAGTGAGAAACAGCAGCTACATTATGTGTCTTCTGTGTCAACCAAAACAAACGCACATTTCAGCAGAAACTCAACATCTAACTTGAGGAAACATGTAGCGCTAAGTTTCCTAAACTCGTTTTTCCCCCCATGGATAGGTGAATGTTTGTTTTTTAGGTTACATATGGGTTAAATATGTTTTAAATATTTCCTAAGTCTCTTTTATTTTTTATTGAAGTTCTCGAATTTACCTGGATTATTTTAATTTAAGCTATTTTGTAATTAATTAATTCATTTTAATTTATTTTATCAATTGGATGAACTCTAATTTGCCTAAAGATGATTATTTAGTATTTTTGTCTGTCTGATTGAATGCTTGTGTTAACAAATAAATCAGACGTTACTCAACAGTTACTCAGTACTTGAGTAGTTTTTTCACCGAGCACTTTTTTACTCTTACTCAAGTAATTATTTGGATGACTACTTTTTACTTTTATTTGAGTCATATTATTCTAAAGTAACAGTACTTTTACTTGAGTACAGTTTTTGGCTGCTCTACCCACCTCTGACAGGATCACACTGCTTTCTAAGAATTTTGACAGTTCTGTACTTTAAAGGTGACACTTTATGCCCTTTTTTGACAATTTGATATGATTTTCTGAGGTCTTTCTGAGATGTGCGAGACAGGCTTTGGGTCAAAATGCCTGTTGGGTTAAGCACAGTGGCTCTCAGCGTCAGCCCTGTTTGGAGAGGTGGAGTCAGCCCCGCCCACTCTCCACCCTTCTGGTGAGCTGCTCACCCCCCCCCCCCTCACAGATGCTGGTAAACTGCGGGATTTTGTGAGTGTTTCTTATCTGCTACATAGCTAAAAGTCTAAAGTCTACAGCGAAAGAAAAAAAAACCTTTTAATAGGATTTACAGAGATGAACTGATATGATTTAGACACTAACTCTCAGAGCTGTGACTTTACTGTGACAAGCAGAATCTTCTCACTGCCGTTGTGTCTTATTTAGCCGACACTCCTGGTGTTGACGTTTCCCTGCAACAAGTGTCCGTCGGCTAACAAATGGTCCTTTTACCACTTACATTAGATGGCAAAGTTGGAAGAAATTCATTCTCTCTCATGATTAATGGACGCTTCAGGCCACTGGGACACGATGACTCATGCAGAGGTTCAGATTTCTTTATATGCAGAAGAACAAACATCCTTACACTGGAAAAAATGTAAAAATACAAGAAGTTTTTGCTTGAAATATGCAAAAAAAATCTGCCAATGGAACTATTGAAAATCGGCTTGTCAAGATTTCTTGAAATAAGATGTGTTATTTGGGACTTTTGAGATAAAAGTGATCTTGAAATTAGCTTAAAAACCTCTTCAAATGTAAAAAAAAAGCTTGTTTCATGTGAAATGTGACTCAAAACAATTTGTTTTCAAGACTTTTTCACTTAACAAGATATTCCAGATGTATTGTATTAAAACAAGTCCCTGAAATGCTACTTTTTAGGCAGTTGTGTCTTATATTAAGTGTAATGACATACTCAATGAGACAAATATACTTGGTAAGATTTAGATTTTTTCCAGTGTACATGGATACCTGTCGTTAACTACAGAGGATGCTTGTGTGTCTTATTCAGTCCTCTTTCTAAATGTTTATAGAATAAATGTGAAAACCTTTTATCTTGCCTCCTTATGGCAGCGAATTTACAACAATTAACAACTCAGGCAGATTTAATCACTTTATATTAATGTGCTCTATTAGGTAATGAAATTAAGATGCAATATGAATTAAATCTTTCATTCACTTTGCCACCATCATATTAAAGGCTGCATATATTATCGTAAGCACGTCAATCAGCCATCAAAACGTCTCAGTCCCCACAGAAATGAAGCTGTTGGCGTATTTCCACCCGGACCTGCTCGTTTCAGGCTGTCAGCCGGTCTCAAAGCTCTGCAGGGTCACACATGACAGCTCATCAATTCCAGCCGCCCATGATTTTAGGTTTCACTGACGAGATGACAGCCAATGAGAAACAGCTCGCCCTCTGTTCATATGCACAGAGCTTAACGGCAGCTCAGGCATCAAGGACGAATGTTTTTCTTTCCCCAAGCTGTCACCTGATGGTGTGTCAGGGCTGAGGTCCCCAGCCAACTCCCCGGCTGAAAAAGACCTTTCCTTGAATAATGGAAAGGGACATGGGAAGGTTTTCAGCTCGTTGTTTTCACTTTCTTTACGTGTGTTTTGACCACTGTATGGTTATTTTTAGGGCTGGGCAACGATTAAAATGTTTAATCTAATTAATCACATGATTTCCCTGATTAATCACGATTAATCGCATTTGTACGCAAAATCCAAAAATGAATCCAAAAGTAGTCTATAGCTTTTAGCATTTAGCTTTATTTTAAATGTGCTGCCATATGAATGAAAGTGCCATAACATTTGTTGTGCAAACACACTTTTAACATCAGCATCTTTCTGTAGTTTTTATGTAGAAGCCTCGCTCCACTGTCTGTTTCCTTGAATGACTTGCTGCTATCAGTTGTGTGTTTTGCCTTTAAGTGATATTTTAGACTGGAACTACTACGCTGAGAAGACAATTCAACTTGGCAGAGTTTACAGATGACTTTGGTTCTGTCGACTCCGCCGTCTGGAAGAACTTTAACATGAAAATGGCCGAGTAAAAGTTCCGTACCCTTCTCCATGTTTGGTGGATCCGCCGATTACTTTCTTTTCCTGTTCCACAGCAGACAGCAGCAGACTTTTACAAAATAAAAGCCCGTGAGCAACAGACTTTTACAATAACAAAACCTACGTTAACCTGCGATAAAATATTTATAGGCGTTAAATAATTAACAAGTTAACGCGATAATAACGAGTTAACTCGCCCAGCCCGAGTTATTTTACAAGCTAATTTGATGATAATTCAGTGGAACACTGCTGACACTGTTCCAAAAGCTCCTGGGACACCAATGGATATGCTTCATATTTTTGCCCAATTCAGTATTCTTTATTTAGCACCAATTCTCAAAGGTTGTCTCAAGGCACTTTAAAGATACTGTTCAATTCCATTCAATTATAAAATCAAGTTAATCCAAATTCATATAATGTCTATTAATAAAAAGAAACCTGTGGATCACATTGAAACTATTTAATTTTATCTTAATAAAAGGGAACATAAGCACAAAAACTCCAATAACAGTTTATCTTCTGTGTTAAAGGCTGATCATGTGATCCTTTTCAGCACAATAGATAGGGAATAATAATTTATAGAAAGAAGTTCATTTTTGTTCTTTTTTAAGTACATTTAAGAGTAAATCCATCTGAGACTTTTATGATCAGATTTACAACCACTGATAAGTTAGATGTTTGACTAAAAATGTTTTTTTCTGTATTTATCTCCTTGCTGCACGCGTCCGCTTTTCTTGTGTTATCTTCAGATTGTATCTCAGTAAAACAAACACTCCGAACAATGTTAGCAGTTAGCAAACTACACTGTTAGCAGGTAGCAAGCTGCACTGTTAGCAGTTAGTAAACAGAACTGTTAGCAATTAGCAAGCTGCACTGTTATCAGTTAGCAAACAGCACTGTTAGCAGTTAGCAAACTACACTGTTAGCTGTTAGCGAACAACACTGTTAGCAGTTAGCAAGCTGCACTGTTAGCAATTAGCAAGCTGCACTGTTAGCAATTAGCAAACTGCCCTGTTAACAGTTAGCAAACAGCACTGTTGGCAGTTAGAAAACTGCCCTGTTAGCATGTTTGTTAGCGATTAGCATTCCATTCCTGTTAGTTTTGCCTCTTTGTGTGTGAGTGGTCCTCGCATGTTTTGGCTTTTAGTTGCCTGTGTTATGGTTAGAGAAAGAGAAATATAAAGCAAAACTCTGGTGAATGTTTTCAGGTTTGGAGGGGGGGATTTCACAGACATCAGGGGTTCTGAAGAACAATGAGAGGCCAATGTCCAACTCAGCTGGTAAGTCTTTATTCCTGGAATTTCAGAGACAGCAGTGAGTAGGTATGAGCTGTTTCAGGGTGTGATTTCTGCAGAGGCCTGTTGCTTGGTGTCAAAGTAAGGAAAGCATACTTTACTGGTCACAACCTACAAAGACAAAGTGGTGATGAGTGAGCAGCGGCTGACAGGTAATGAACCACAGGTGAGTCGGACGATCAATCACTGCCCAGCAGACCTGCCACCTGGAGAAAACAGAGACTGATACTGGAAGATGGACAAGAAGCCCAGGGGAGAAGAAAACAAAAGGGAAGGAAGTGTGGCTATACAAAGTCATCAGGAACACTCCTGATTATCTGTGAAATATTTAAACTGGGAAGGCAGAAGGGTTTCAACCCCATTACAAACTTTATTAAGTTTGTTTTGCATCGATAACATTTGTGCCGATTACTGAAACATAACAAACCCTTTCAGGCTGCCGACGGCCACCACAGACGGCTGTCTGTCTGTATTACCCGACAGAATCTGTGTGTCATTCAGCTGAACAGCACAGAAACAGATCGTAATGATGAAACCATCCAGAGCGGCTCCGTGGTGATTTCACCCAGATGATTCACTGCTGAATTCCTGAATTCTAAATGAGCTCATTGAGATGACAAAACGTGGTACAAAAGTGACTCAGACGCTGATTAAATGATTAATTTACCATTTATTACCATACTAATAAAACACCTGCTGATGACGTTGTCAAATTAAGTCCAGACTCAGGCTGTTGACTTGGATGACACATTGTTGTCCCCGTGTGATCGCCACCATTTCAAATCCAAGCTGTAAGAGATGGGCTAGATGTGTTCGAAACCGCCTACTGCATACTACATACTGCATACTACATACTGCATACTCATTCGATCAGACAGTATGCAGAGCGTTTACCCACAATGCATTTCACTCCTGGCCTAAGCCGAAATCAGCCGGCCTGAAGCTGATTTCTCTTAAGTTCTAAACTCTGTAAACTTTAGCAACATTTGAAACATTTTCAGGTGAGAAAGTAGTCGTTTAGATCCCCAACGTGTTGAAAACCTGACAAAATACCGGCTATTTACAATTTTGTTCCCACGAATTCGGCGCTACTAAAGCTAGCCACAGTGAGCAACGCACTTCCGGTTATTTTCTCAAAATAAAATACCCATTGCCTTTTATCATAGGGAAAGCCATTACGATACAATTGGTGCTTTTGTTTTGAAAACAGGAAGTGAACCTACCCTCGTTGTAGCTAGCTTGAAACTGCCGTTTTGACAGAAAATGATGATCGGCGACGTCACGTTACGTTGCATCTTGGGTAGTTTGAGTATGAGTAGTGACCTCATGATGCATACCCAACATTTAGGAGAATCTAGTATGCATCCGGGAACTTAAAAAAAGTTAAAGTTAGTAGGAGTAGTAGGAGAAGTATGCAGTTTCGAACACAGCCATGGTGTCACATGGTTAAAGTAGAACTAAACTATTGACACAATCGCATTGACAAAAGTTAGAAACTGGTCTTGAATCATGACGCTGCAAACCGAGATGAACGACCTAGAAGTATCTGAGCAGCAGCCGTTAGGCTAAAGAAAGGAGCCCCGATGCTTCCTTCAGCATAAGAAAACACCGGTCCATCCTTTTATTCGTTGTGGCCACAAAATTTCAGTAAATTAGACTTTTTACCATTTTCTTTCATTTTTAATTACGAACCTTGATAATAAAGTTCTATTTTTTCTCTAATATGATCCATATGACATGACCTTCATGTAAGAAGGGGCTAATGCTGCATTAGATGAAGCATCGACAGTACAAGGCGAGTTTATCTGTACAGCACAATTCAACAACATACATTAAAACAGTAGAAATAAAAAGCATGATTTAAATTTTAAACAAAAAAGAAAGAAATAAGAAAATCAGGAGTTAAAATGTGATTTAAGTTTTGAGCTTTATTCAGATGCAGCTGAAAATAGGTGTGTCTTCAGTCTGGACTTAAACACACTGAGTGTTTCAGCTGATCTGAGGCTTTCTGGGAGTTTGTTCCAGACATGTGGAGCATAGAAGCTGAATGCAGCTCCTCCATGTCTGGTTCTGACTCTGGGAACTGATAGAAGACCGGATCCAGATGAGCTGAGG
This sequence comes from Odontesthes bonariensis, assembly GCF_027942865.1. Taxonomy (NCBI): domain Eukaryota; kingdom Metazoa; phylum Chordata; class Actinopteri; order Atheriniformes; family Atherinopsidae; genus Odontesthes; species Odontesthes bonariensis. Next base: position 5,925,475 of record NC_134519.1, read on the forward strand.
GGTCTGGAAGGTTCATACTGGGTCAGGAGGTCCTGGACCATTCAGAGCTTTATAGAGCAGCATCAGAACTTTAAAGTCTATCCTCTGATGGACAGGCATCCGGTGTACATTGCATTACATTACATTACGGTCATTTTGCAGACGCTTTTAACCAAAGCGACTTACAATAAGTGCGTTCCACATCGGTAGGCAAAAGAACTTCAGATCACAATAAATCATAAGTGCATTTCCTTCCAATACCAAACAGCTAAGAGCAAAACTAGTGCTAGAGTAAGTGCGATAAGTCAGGTACCCCAGCCTCTCACCAACTGCACACCAGTCACAGCGGGGTGGGGATGCAAACCCTGGTTCGGGTAGGAGAAGAAATAAAAGAGGTAAGAAAAGCAGGAATGGGATGCAAACCCTGGTTCGGGTAGGGGGTAATGAAAATATAGAGGGTGCCAGTGGTGGAGGAGACAATAAGTGCGTAAGGAACTGGGACGGAGCAGGGTAGTTTTTCCTGAAGAGGTGGGTTTTCAGCCTGCGGCGAAAGATGGGCAGTGGCTCAGCTGTCCTGATATCAGTCGGGAGATCGTTCCACCATCGGGGTGCCAGAACAGAGAAAAGCCGTGACCGCGTCGATCGTGCGCAGGGACCCCTGAGTGACGGGGCAGCCAGGCGCCTGGTGGCCGCAGAGCGAAGTGGTCGGGCGGGGGTGTAGGGCTTGACCATAGCCTGGAGGTATGAAGGAGCTGTTCCTTCCACTGCCCTGTAGGCCAGCACCAGAGTCTGAAACTGGATGCTGCACCTACAGGGAGCCAATGTAGAGAGCGGGGAAGGGGAGTGGTGTGGGAGAACTCGGGGAGGTTGAACACCAGACGAGCAGCAGCTTTCTGAACCAGCTCCAGAGGTCTGATGGCAGAAGCCGGGGCGCCAGCAAGGAGGGAGTTGCAGTAGTCCAGGCGGGAGATGACCAGAGCCTGGATGAGCACCTGTGCTGCCTTGTCGGTGAGGAAGGGGCGAATCCTCCGGATGTTGTAGAGGAGGAATCGGCAGGAACGGGTCACTGATGCCATGTTTGGCGAGAACGACAGTTCGTCGTCCAGGGTCACACCCAGATTCCTCGTGGTCCGAATCGACGTCACCACGGAGTCATCCATGGTGATGGCCAGATCTCGGAACGGGCAGCCCTTCCCCGGGAGAAACACCAGCTCAGTCTTGTCCAGGTTGAGCTTAAGTTGGTGCATCGACATCCACCCTGGGATGTCTGCCAGGCACGCAGCAATGCGTGCTTCCACTTGGGTGTCAGAAGGGGGAAAAGACAGAATCAGCTGGGTGTCGTCTGCATAGCAGTGGTAGGAATAGTTATGGGAGTGGATGATAGAACCAAGAGATGATGTGTAGAGGGAGAAAAGAAGACGACCCAGGACCGAACCTTGGGGAACCCCGTTGGTGAGCCTACGTGGCTTCGACACAGACCCTCTCAGTGTGACCTGGTAGAAGCGATCTGTCAGGTAGGATGAGAACATGGAGAGTGCAGAGCCAGAAACCCCCATTCCCTCCAGGGTAGAGAGAAGGATGTCGTGGTTTACTGTGTCAGATGCTGCAGACAGGTCCAGGAGAATCAGGACAGAGGAGAGAGAGTTAGCTCGAGCAGTTTGGAGTGACTCAGTTACTGCTAGGAGGGCCGTCTCAGTTGAGTGGCCCACCTTGAACCCGGACTGGTAGGGATCCAAGAGGTTGTTCTGGTGGAGGTAAGAGGACAGTTGTTTGAAGACAGCACGTTCAAGAGTTTTGGACAGAGAAGGTAGAAGGGATACCGGTCTGTAATTCTTGATCTCTGAAGGGTCAAGAGCTGGTTTCTTTAGAAGAGGAGTGACTCTGGCAGTCCTGAAAGCTGAAAGAAAAGAGCCTGATGTCAAAGATGTGTTAATGAGGTGGGTCAGGTAATGAAGAAGATCAGGTCCAGCAGAATGAAGGAGAGGGGAAGGGACTGGGTCAAGGGAACATGTGGTGGGGCGTATGGATGTAACAAGGTGGAGGACCTCATTTGCAGAGAGGGGAGAGAAGTGGGACAGAGAGGGAGGTGAGGGAGAAGGTGGTAGGGAGGGAGGAGTGGGAGGGCGACAGGTGTGGGTGGTGTGGACAGCTGGGAGGTGAGGGAAGGAAGATCGGATATTGTTAACCTTCTTGTCAAAGAAGTCGGCGAAATCGTCAGGGAGGAGGGAGGACGAGGGGAGAGGGGATGGGGGTTGGAGGAGGGATGAGAAAGTTTGGAAGAGTTTTTTGGGTTGGAAGACCTCAGCTCTGAGGTGTAAAGACCTCAGAGCTGCACTGATGGGGTCCACTTCTTTGGTCTCAGTGAGGACTCGAGCAGCAGAGTTCTGAATAAGCTGCAGTTGTCTAACGGACTTTTTAGGTAGATCTGTAAAGATGCTGTTACAGTAATCAAGCCTACTAAAGATGAATGCATGGACTAGTTTTTCCACATCAGATCTTTTAACCGTGATATATTCTTAAGGTGATAGTCGGCTGACTTTGTTACTCCTTTAAAGCTGCCGTCGGCAGGTTTTCAAAATTGCGAGTCTAAAGTCGGAAAATTCGAACTGATACAACTTTCAGGTCCCTCCCCCAACCTCTACCAAGCTCCAAACCGCCCCCCAAACCCCTTTGTTGTGCACGTGAGTTCACACCAGTGTGCGCGCACACAAGCTTGGGGCAGACTCAATCTTCGAACGTCCTTTTCCGCTTCTTTTTTCCTCTTCTTCGAAATTTTGGATGTGTAGGCATTTTCGCTAAGAAGCCGATATCAATCTGGTCTCTGACAGGGAGAACTTTCGTGCGCGTGAATGGGGGGAGGGGGGCGGGCTCGATAGCAGCGTGTGCACAAGCTGTGATTGACAGGTAGCGATTCCTCCCCCCTATCGTGATTACTTAAAAACAGCCGGGAGCGCTCGATTTTTGCAAGCACGATTACAGGCTTTAGAGGGAGCTACAGAATTCGGGATTTTTCCTAAACAGCCTATTTAATATTCTACTTCCAGAATCCCATGACAGTTCAAGTTAATATGACTAAAAAAAAGTAAATAACTTGTGATTTTAACCAACCAAAGTTTCTCCCTCTAAAAATTTGAGTTTTGGAGGGAAAGTAATGTGCATAAATCGTCAGCAATGGAACATTATTTCATATTGCACCATGGATCTGGATCTGCGAGCGAGGAGAGCTGCTATTGTGCTGCTGATGCGACACAGGAGATCACCTCATTTTTGGGTGCATCCCATCAACGCTGCCTGGATGGAGTATGGGGAGTATCACCGGCTGGTGATGGAGCTTCGGCTGCACCCCGACCTCTTCCCGAGGTACTTTCGCCTCTCCGTCGAGCTCTTTGATGAGCTCCTGGCGTGAGTGGGGCCCAGAATTACCAGGCGAAACACCCAGTTTCGTAGGTCAATTGGGCCCGCTCAGCGCCTTGCTATTTGCCTCCGGTAAGATTCTACATTCCAATTCTAGAATAATGTCATGATCATAGTGTGATTTGACATCATGCTCAAACCATTTTTTTTTTTCTCCGCGATGCTTTCTTCACGACAAACCTATCATGACACGCCTATATGATCTACTGTCATTGGGTAACACACTACGTCTGCCGTGGCAAATTTGCATAAACTTCGAGCGAGCCCAACTTTTTGACGTGCCGCAGGTCCCCCGCTCGCCGTGCCGGAATCCCAGCATGCTTTGCGAGCACGGCGACAACGATCGGCCGGATTTTATTGAAAATGAACTGAATGCGTTGGATACGGCTTGCGTTGACGGAACAATGGACGCCTAGCGTTAGAGCAGGCACTTCAGATGCATCATATTCATTCATGTAACATGACAGTAATTTTTCACAATGATATACTGGGGCACAGAAAGGGAACGTGTCCCCTGTGATTTCTGCAGATGGATGTAAGAGGATGTCAAAAGAGCTCCTTTTTTTTTTACATTCACTCACTTAATAGAGTTCTGGGTCATGAATGACTTCAGAATAATGTCCTACTAGAGCAGCATTAAGTAATTAACAGAACGTACCTGTAGTTATTTCCAAAGCGGTGTTTTCTTCGGATAGTTTAACGGTTGCCTCTGTTGGCCGCTGTGTTTCTGTGCAGATGTCAACACAGAGTACCAGGATCCATACATCCTAAATCTGAGTGTCCTCACGTGAACCTCCGACCCTGCTGCACGAATACTTTTCTCTTTTATCTATAAATTTCCTCCACTGTCGTCTGCAGCCAGATCTTCTCCCCCTTTCAGACGGCAGCCGCCTGTTGGGAAGGTCATCTCCCACCTCGTTTGTCAAGCCGCTGCAGCTACCTACGTTTCACACTTCAGCACTTACAATTTCCCTCCTGCGTCGTGATTTATTCCACATTATTTATTTTTGTTTGCTCAAACTGCGCTTGTCGTCTGAGCAGCGTGAGTAATAACCTTATTAATTCCTCCGGCAGGCTGGTTTCTGGTCCATTTCTCCCACAGAAGACGAGGTCTCTGAGGGCCTCTTTGCCACCGGTTGTCTGAGTCTTAATATGTTCCAGAGTAAAAGAACATGCCAGTTCATTACCTTCAAGAGCCACTAAAGGATGAAAGGTAATAAAAACAAGCCTCCTCTACTTTTACTCGTCTTTGTCAGCAATAACGAACGAGGTATCCTTCACAAGAAGATGAATCAGTTTAAAGTAGATAAAGCTTTTAAAAAGTTTCGATTGCTCAAGCAAGCAGAGACAAAACCATCAAAGCTTTTTGTTGGTCAAATGTTCGGTGTGAAGACGGTTTTGGTAAAATGATTTTTTGACCACTTTTTGAGCTTGTAAAATCAGATTAAGTTAACTTTCGTTTTTCATCTAAGTTGTAAGAGATTTTTAGTTATTGTTTTTTGTTGGAAATAAACTACATATATTATATTTTTTAAACAATCAAGTCGGAAGTGCAAGAAGCAAACCACCTGTTGCCACCCACGGCCTTTCTTAGAAAATGTAGTTTGGAAAGTTAGAAGGACGTGACAGTATGGCTGTGTTTAAAACCGCAAACTTCCATACTGCATACTGATCGATCAGACAGCATGCAGAGCGTTTACCCACAATGCATTTCGCTCCTGCCGGAGCCGAAATCAGCCGGCCTGAAGCTGATTTCCCTTAAGCTCTAAACTCTGTAAACTTTAGCAACATTTGAAACATTTTCAGGCGAGAAAGTAGTCGTTTAGATCCCCAACGTGTTGAAAACCTGACAAAATACCGGCTGTTTACCATTTTGTTCCCACGAATTTGGCGCTACTAAAGCTAGCCGCAGTGAGCAACGTACTTCTGGTTATTTTCACAAAATAACAGGAAGTGGTTTTGTTTTGAAAACAGGAAGTGAACCTACCCTCGTTGTAGCTAGCTTGAAACTGCCGTTTTGACAGGAAATGACGATCGGCGACGTCACGTTACGTTGCATCTTGGGTAGTTTGAGTATGAGTAGTAACCTCATGATGCATACCCAACATTTTGGTGAATCTAGTATGCATCCGGGAACTTCTCGCTTACTCAAACTCGCATACTAACCCAAAAAGTTAGTAGGAGTAGTATGCGGTTTTGAACACAGCCCATGTGTAATACTGTCTGCAATATGTACAAAGGGGACCCTCAGGGGTGGGCGGAGTGTGTGCCGAAGCGTAAATAGGAAATAACAGCAAATACCAAATAACATCCATAATCTGGAACCACCTCCAAGCTTCTTCAGCTTAATGCCACACCGGCTCGCGGTCCGGTTGAAACCACTCTCTGACATTTTTGCGGCAATCAGCTGGAAAACTTTTTGGTTCGGCACAGCGCCATCGAGCTCCCGCTGCTCAGCCTCCTCACCAACACCGGAGAGCAGAGCCGGGAACCGGTCCGGTGTGCTCGCTACCCCAAGCAGAAGGGTTACAGACATGGTAACGGCTTCCATGGTAACGGCTTCCATGGGACCGGTACGCTTTGGTGGGAGTGGAAACACTGAAATAAGCAAACCGTTCTGAACCGACCCGTACCAGACTGCATAGTGGGAACAAAGCTTAAAACTATCTACCTGCCTTACACCTCATCCTGACTGATTGATAAAAAGTGATCAGAATGCTACTTTTCAATCAGCCTGGCGCTCCGTCCAGCGATGACGCCGACCCCTTATAAAATCGCCCGCGCTGTCTCTATGTGGACGACATTTTGCGGCGGCGTCCCACCCCTAAACACTTCTTATTGGTTGAAATGAACACGCTCCTTCTTTTTGACAAGCTAGGTAGCAACAGGTTAGCATCACTCAGGGATCTTTACCGTGGAACAGCACCCGATGGTTTATGACCCCAAACAGCCGTACCACAAAGATCTGAACCGAAAGGAGCCAGAGAACTCGGTGTTTCAAGTGAACCAATAGAATCACTCCCGACAAAATCGTCCCGCTGCATATCAGGACACCCTCAAGAAATTTCGTAGTCGTATCGCGTCAGTTTCGCTCGTCAATTCAAGTAAAAGTAAAAAGTATAGGGATTTCAAACTACTCCAAGAAGTATAATTTTTTCAAAAACTTACTCGATTTCAAGTGAACCAATAGAATCCCTCCCGACAAAATCAGGACACCCTCAAGAAATTTCGTTATCGTATTGCATCAGTTTCGCTCGCTTTCAGTCAGGATGAGGTGTTACCTGTTCGCCTCGCTGCAGGCTCAGGACCTCTGCACCCACCTGGACTCTGTAAGAACAAACCCGACTAATTACCTGGATTAATCTCACACTGGAACTTTAACTAATCACCTCCCCCTGCTCTCAGAGACTGGCTCTCCACACCACCTTTTTCTTAATGAACCTCGTCTTAACTCGAGCTCTGTTGTTTCGGCGTCTGCTCTCGGGTCCTTTTGTGAGTGGGAGAGGCACCAGCTGTGACGGAAACAAATATAAAGCAAGCCTTCAATTTACAAACGGCAGCGCTGGAAGCTTCATGCCTCAGATACTGAAATTATGGAAAGAATATATCCGCGAAGCTCGAGTTCCAGGGATTATCTCCCCCGACTAGAAACCAAAAATGTTCTATGGTAAACACGGCAAAATGCAACATATTTCAGGAAAAAGACAACTTTCTACAAAGGAATAGAGGGATAATTCAGGAAAAAGTGAAAAGAACAACACAAGAGATAAGCTGACATTTCAGACGTTCAAAAAAGATGATGAAATTTCACAAAAACAACCCAAAAACTGAACACGCAAGAGCAAAATAAAAGTGTTTTTGTGCTTTCCGAAGGTTGTGTTTTCTGATTCGTTGTCATAATTCATGACATTTTACACAAATGTTAAACTGGCGATAGTGAGTAAATCATTTTCAGTCCGTTTGCAGTAACCTTGGAAGAAGACACGGAACGGCAGCTTTGCACCGTGTCGGATCAGAAAACATGCATTGTGTGGCTGAAAGGCGAAAGCTGGGTTGTTGTTTTGTGCTCTGAGGGCTATCAAGAGTAATCAGAATGCTACTCTAGAAAGACATTTGCCTGTTGTGTGTCTGTCTCTGATGTGAGCTGAATAAAAACTGAATAAATGCTTTAAAATATGGTTGAAGTGCTGTAAACAATGCGTAAAAAATTGTCCTTTTTTGCATGAACTCTGTGTTTTTAAGGTGTTAAAGCTTTTTGCACGTGCAAATCAAACTATAAAAAGGGAAGTTTTCTGGGACTGAACAGGTTTATCGGTCATTTTTTTCCCCACACCTTTCCTTCTCAATATCTCAAATACAAGTTAATTTAAGCAAACTGTAAATGCTCCGGCCATCTGCCAAGAGTTCACGTAGAGATGAATGACAAAGGAGATGGAAAAAAGAGTGTAAAAAAGCTCAGTCACCTCTCTTTGGCTAAATAAAGGTTAATAATTACACTGCTTCAGACCCTCGGGGTCCAAAACTGAGACTACAACAAAACAGGCCTTTATTTAGGCAGCAAAACGGGCTTTTATTAGTAGTGAAGGGTGTGAAAAGTCGGTGTGGCAGAGCATCTGCAGACAGACTCTCTTCACTCCCTGTAGGATTGCTGTTTATCTGGAGATGGAACAAAAGAAAAGCAGGAAGAGGACGGAGACACGGGTTTGAATCTGGGTCAAACATGATCCAAGTTAGACTCTCCATCGTCATGACAGGAGAAGTGCGACACAAATAATAATACCGTGCAGGGAAACTGCATTCGATTCCTGTTTGTAATGCTGTTATCTGGCTGCAGACCTCAGAAACAACGACATCTGCTATCAGGGTATATCAGCTGTGTCACATCTGGATATCTGAGCTACGGTCGGCTGTTAAAGCAGTCGTTTAGTGGCTGTAATCAGTTTGTACGATCAGTGTCAGGGTATTATAGACCCCCATTTTCAGGTGAGAAAGTAGTCGTTTAGATCCCCAACGTGTTGAAAACCTGACAAAATACCGGCTATTTACAATTTAGTTCCCACGAATTCGGCGCTACTAAAGCTAGCCGCAGTGAGTACCACACTTCTGGTTATTTTCACAGAATAAAATACCCGTTGCCTTTTATCATAGGGAAAGCCATTACAAAACAATTGGTGCTTTTCTTTTGAAAACAGGAAGTGAACCTACTCTCGTTGTAGCTAGCTTGAAACTGCCGTTTTGACAGGAAATGACGATCGGCGACGTCACGTTACGTTGCATCTTGGGTAGTTTGAGTATGAGCAGTAACCTCATGATGCATACCCAACATTTAGGAGAATCTAGTATGCATCCGGGAACTTCTCGCTTACTCAAACTCGCATACTAACTCAAAAAGTTAGTATGAGTAGTAGGAGTAGTATGCGGTTTAGAACACAGCCAATGTGTAATACTGTCTGCAAATGTCTGCAAAGAAGTAGTGTCACAGTCCATTGATGGAAGTTCTGAGATAACAGGAACCACGACCAATAAACATTGAAATGTGTCCATCTTTAAATCCTAACCCTGAGCACGTAGAAAAGTGAAAGTGGAAAACATGTTTGATGGGTGTTGAATTCTGGGTCTGTAGTATTGGAGTTAGAGGACTTTCAGTGCCATGTAACCTCAGTGGACTGAGGTGATGACTGGGGACATCTCTGGGGAACGATAAGAATCGAATCACAAAAACCAAACCAAGGTCTGAAAGTCTCTGAGACGAAACAGAGTTCACATTAAATACAAACTCAAGTGAAAGCTGAACAGAGTTAAACACACAACACTGAACTCAGGACACGATACGAGCAGAAAACAAAGAACAAGAACGCAGAATCTACTCAAACAGGAACTGAACCAAAACCCAAACTGGTCAAACTGATGGAAATGTCTGCGATACAAAGCACGACTCCTCCTGAATGTGTGCATCATACTTCATGAAGAAAAAAACCTCAAACAGAGCTCGATAAGCAGTGAGAGGATGCTACAGATTTAGTCCCTGGGAAGTATAAAGATGACCCCAACTCTAAGATAACGATCCGTAATCTGCTTCTTCTCGGAGTGCTAATTCACATAATCCTGCCGTTCTCCGTGTTATTGCTACAGAAGGTGGAACACCAACAGATGTTAGGAGTCATATCCCCACATTGAGATCCTGTACAAACTCAGATATCTTATATTCATGTATGCGTGCCCAGAGACACGCAATCTCAAATTCTCAAGTACAAACACACTCCAGCTTCTGCGGCCTGCAGCCTGCATGCTGATGCCGGTGCGGCTCACCGGCGGCGGCACGTGAAGTGCACGTGAGCGTGGCAGGAGAACGGATAGACGGTGTGTGTCTGTGCGTGCGTGAGATGATAAGACTCGTGCAGCCGCTCTCATTTCCTCGCCGGCCTGCGATCTGTCAGATAAACCGGAGCTGCAGCAGAACCTGGGGCCTCTTGTCACCACACAGAGCGTGACGATGCAGAGCAGGAGTGAAAGTGACGTCGAGGAGCGCTCTGCCGGCTCTTCGGGCCTAATTTCCAGGGAGGCACGACAGTTCTCACGGAGAAGCAATTATTTCATCCGAGCTGCAGAAGAAAGTTGCTCCGAGTTGCAGGTAGTTTGAATCTAGTTTAATTTCTGAGCTCTTAGACACGCACCAGTTGTCTTTTTGATGTTGCTGCCACAATGAATTATATCTGAGTCAGCATAGTGACACAGATATATTTACAACAAATTTACGCTTTCAGCAGACACGTTAATCCAAAGCATCGTCCAAGTGACTCACCGATGAGCCGAATGCATCCAATGACGATATGTGTAACAGCTACAGCTCACCAGACACTTTTTACCGGGGAACGGGCCCCTGTAAATTTGCGTTGTGCGCCTGTAAATAGTGCCAAATACATCCTTCAGACTACGGTACGACTGATGTGCCAAGGAAGAATAAGAGAGGCACGATTTTCCCTATTCCAACCACGTAACCTACTTTAATGCTGCATAGGTCTACCAAAGAGTGAAGAAGAGGTTGTATTCGCAGGCTTTGGGTGCGTCTGTGCATGTTCAGTGAATCAACCGCACGTCATATTTATCAGCTGGTAGTAGCACGAACATTTTGCCAATCGAAGCGTAGTAGGCTACATGAACCACTACACATTGATGGACTGCTGTCATCGTGGTCATGGACATAAGGAAATTCTCGGTCAGGGGGGTCACATGGCCCTGAAAGGATCGGATTATTGGCTAAATTACAATAAGACTGAGTTATTAATGGGTAATTCTCCTTGGATATCTGGCGGTGAATGAATGGGATCAGAGGCACAAAGCGTGTCATACACCGGTATGATAGGTGGCGCTGTACCCATTCCAGCTATTGCTAATAGAGCCACTTCCTGTTGACCTCTTCACCACCAACAACAACAACAAACTCAGGCATTGGAGAAAGATGGAGAACGCAGAGCCAGATGAAGCTACGTCCCTCTACATTTGCTCTGTGATGAGCTGCTTGTTGCACAAACTCGATGCCCAACGGAGCATTCTCCATCGCGTTGTTTGTTTCTTTCTGACGGCGACAACAACAGGAATATCGTCTCCTTTGACTTCCGGGTCACGACCCCGGGAAAACATCTGGAGCATGCGCAGAACGCAAAGTCTGATTCACCACGTGCTTCAGCGTCTACAAGCAGGTTTAGAGTGACTTTCAACCCAGTTATCTCGGGGTCTGAATCCGATCCGATCCAGTTCTTAGTCAGATTAAGGTGTCTACATGCACTTAATAACTCAGTCTGATTGGAATTTAGCCAATAATCCGATCCTTTCAGTGCCATGTAACCCCACTGAGTCATTCGCCGATCTGTAGTGTTGGGGTGTTTGTTTGTCCCATGATCCCATGTCGCCTTTTCCTGTGGTTCAAGTTCAAGTTGACTTTATTAGTACCCAGAAAATCGGAGAAAGCATCTGACACACCTTATTAACAGACATTAATTTGACAAAGGACAGATCCAGAGGACAGTACAAAGACAGAAATGGCAGTTACTCACAATGCTCACTGAACAGGATAAAAGTAGATATCGCCCACAAGGCAAGGAACAATAAATAAAGGTTAGAACCAGGGACCACAGAGCAGCTAGCTCCTTTAGCCAGCGCGAGATGCAGGCACAATGGATCAGTTTTTAATTAAAAAAGGGCAAAAACCAGCACAGAAACCATGCTCATCCTGAATGTCTCACTATAATTACAACTACAAATACAACATGAAGAAAGTCAAGGACATGCACGCCAGCTCCCGCTCATCCCAGTATTAAGGTAAATGTGCTCTGAATTGAACATGTATTGGCTGTGTTGGTTCTTGTTTTGTGGGATGTTTTATATGTAGAAATGCATATTTACAAAAGGGGACTTTAGTATGTTGGGGTAAAAGTGGCTCTTCCCTTGATTTTGCTGCCAATGTGGCTCTTGTGAAATAAATAGTGAGTATCACTGCTCTATGGGACTGGAGGCGTCATACAGGATGGAGCTGGCGAGCTGCTGCATCTGCTCCATGTACAGCGACTCCAAGCCCAGCTGGGTTTCCCCGATCAACCGACCTGACCCTTTAATAATCTGGTTTCTTTTAGGGACAAGTTTCCGAACCACGATGCAAGTGAAAAGGTTAAAATAGATCCAATAGGGGTGGTCGATGGAAGACGAAGAGTCCCGCATCGGACGGCCCTTTGCTGCATGTCTTTCCCCCTCTCTCTGCCCCCTGCTTCCTGTCTCTCTTGAACTGTCCTGTCCATTAAAGGCATAAAAGCCCAAAAAAACAGATTCCATAAAAGCATGATAAAAGAGTGTCATCATGGTCCAATCAATGTGGAAATGGTTCTACATCTGCTTCAGAGTTTTGGGACAGAATAGATAAAGAAATATAGGCTACTGTAATGAGAATAAACCACATGTTACACCATCGAAACACCAGATAATTATTAAACTATCAATACAGTTAGAGACAGACATTGTATTGATCAAAAATGCAGAGTTTTGGCGCAGAATAGATTCAGAAAGTAGGCTACTTTAATGAAAATAGACCATATGTTACACCGTAACACAGGTTAAACTAGATCATTGTTAAACTATCAATGCAATAAGAGACAGACATTGGATATTGTTGAATTATAATACAATGAAGAGAGAGAAATTGGAAATTTCCACTACTCGTAGAGAAATTTAGCCCTCCTGTCTTTCAGGCGTGCAAATTTGTCAATGACCTTCTGATTAAAGTCTGTCATCTCATTCACAAGCTTTTTCTCCATGGATAGAATGGCTAAGGCATTCAGCCTGTCCTGTGTCATGGTGTTCCTGAGGAAGGTTTTGACTCTCTTCAGTGTTGAAAAACACCTCTCAGCCTCTGCAGTGGACATGGGTGTGGTGATAATAATTTTCAGTAGTGTGACAGTCTCTGAAAATACCTCTGACAGGTTATTATCCACAAATAACTGAAAAAGGTCCACAGCACCACAACAGGACTTGAATTCCTCCTTGCCATAGATGAGCCTTCAAGGTGGAGATCAGGGCAACTTCAGGGAATGAGTTGTGGTACTCTCCAAACCTGTTGGCCTGCAGCAAGGTGGCACTGATAAGGTGGTCTGTGAAGGCGAAACGTTCCTTGGTGTGTTCCATTATGGTATCACACACCTAAACAAACAGACAGAGAGAGAGAGAGATTTCATTTTAAGAAAAAGATTTTGACATGTTCTTTCACCTACATAGGCCTACTGCAGGCAACAGTTACCTTTCCAAATATGACACTTATACGTCATTCCCTTAATTGAAAAGCCTTCACCCAAAATATATCATTAATTAAGACTATAAATCTGCTATGATAATAGATAAAAATCAATCAATGTTTTATAGCTACTATTAATGGCCACTAGGTGGCAGTTGTGTATGATAAATGAAAGTGAAATACGTAAACTTGGGATCATAATGAATACACAGCAAACCAAACATAATAGTAATCACCACCAGTGATGCCGGTAACGCGTTAATTAGTAACGTGTTACTGTAGTCGGACTACTTTTTTCAGTAACGAGTAGTCTAACGCAACTACTATTTCAAAACTAGTAGTCAGATTGAAGTTACTTATCTAAAACATTGTGCGTTACTATTTCTGCATTTCAGGGGAACATATATTTGGCTTTTGTCAACATATATTCACGATTATTACAACCATACATTTGTATTGAAATAATTTGGGATAATTTTGTTTTCTTATGAGTTATATCAGTGTCCGCGACGGGAGCAGGTTCGCCTGAAGTCACTCGTTATTTTACATCTACCTACCCAGTAAAAGTGATCTGTCCTACTAAAATGTTAAACACCAGCGATATCATTTGTTACATTTTACTCACTTTCCCTAATCATTTTAAATAAATACACCAATCTAAACCATCATCAGTGCCTGTCACAGACGATAGTTGATAGGTTTAGCTATTCGTGCTAACTTTATAACATATACGTTTCAGGCAGTGCTATGGAGAGGGCTAGCTAGCTGTTTATCTTACCTGGTCGCAATTGATGACTCAAAGATGACTTGTTAACGTCTTTGTACTATATTACATCCTCTACGATATCTGAATGAGTGTACGGGTGTTTATCTATGTATACTTCGTCAGGTGTAGCTTTGGGTAATCCAGTAACAGCTGCAGTTGTAGGCGACTAGCATACAAACATTTCTGCAAAGCGACGGGTCTGACGATCAATCAGGTTTGTTTAAACTTTAATTGGTCAACGGGTGGATAAACGTGACATTTTTCGGTCAAAAACTTGACTGTCATACTGGCTTGGGCCCATAATTATCAGCAGGTTACGTGTTATGACCGTCCGTTTGTCTGCATCGCTGCGAGTGAATGACTGATGTTTTGTAAAACCACTCCTTGCTGCTCTAATGCGGGACAACTACATGTTCAATATAACTTAAGTGTTACCGTAATTCATAGATAGATGCAATCAGAGTTAAATGCATGGAGTCAAGAATGTCTATTTTATTTTGTTTTTTAAAAGAAGTGTTTATGTTAAATTGAGTCAAGAAACGCTACTTTATTTTTTATAAGAAGTATTTAAGTTAAATTGAATGAAGTCAAAAAAGCATTTAATTTGTAATAAGTATTTCAGTTAAATGAAGTGAAGAAAGAGTATTTTGATTTTTTTATACTGTTTTTGTTTCATAAAACCACTTCTTGCTGCTCTAATGTTAGACAACTACAGGTTCAAGGGATGTTCAATATAGATATTACTTTTTTACGTAAGAGGTTTTTTTATATTTTAAGTAAAGTCAAGAAAGACTGTCTTATTTTTTTTTATTTAAAAAACATGTAAGCCTATTTCAAGAAAAAGTTTGCAAATGCCAGTGTCATTTTTGATGTTCCGGTTAAAATACATGTCAATAAAGTGAGTATTGGCAGAACTGGTAGTCATTTTCATGTTATAGGGGCGGGGGATCAGCCTCTGCTGAAAGTAACTAAAAGTAATCTAACTTAGTTACTTTTGAAAGCAAGTAGTCAGTAACTCAACTAAGTTACTTTTTAAAGAAGTAATCAGTAGTCAGTAGTCGGATTACTGTTTCAAAGTAACTATGGCAACACTGATCACCACAACATAATAGTAGGGAGGGATGATGGTTCTGAATTTCCTATTCTATTGCAAAATGTACAAATATTCAGGAAAAACAAAGACCACATTAAAAGGTAGGTGTGTCTAATGTTTTGAGGACTAATATAGAAGACTGGATCAATTCTGATGTTTTTAAATGTGCTATATAAATAAAGCTGACTTGACTGCACTGAAAAATGGACAACAACTAATTTCTACAACAGAGACTCACCTCTGCAGCAATCCTACTGTCTGTGGTCTTCTTCCCCGAGAGCCCGGCGCTTCCTCGGCTGGTCGGAGCCACTGCTCTGCTCCACCACCATTGTCTCGATCGAATCTCTGTGAATAGAACTTATTTTGATTAGTCTTATTATTACTATTTATAACTGGTATTATAGAAGATAATATCAATAATAATAATAATAATAATAGACATACTATTTACCTTGTGTTTTGTATGTCCTTTTGAAACTGTTGAATACATCCATTGATATGAACCGAATCTATGTTTCTCTTCTGGAGCTCCACATGAGGCATGATGTGATGGAACAGCTGAAGTCAGGATCCTCCAGTAGCCTAATGTAACCTCCTGCTTCTTTCTGGGTTTTGTCGTCAAAGCCACTTGAGTTCCGAATTCTCCTGAAGCATTCAACAAGGTCTTCTCTGTGCTCAAACACAGTATTGACGGCCCGGCTGTGAAAGTTCCATCTCACGTTGCTGGATGTTGGCAGTCTGTGAGCCACTTGTTCATCAAGAACACTGGTCCGTTTCGGAGATCTTGAAAAAAAAACTTCTCACTTTAGAAATGTGAGAGGTAGCCTGTTGCATTATCAGGTTTAGTTGATGTGCATAGCAGTGGATGTAGTGGGCATTTGGATACTCATCCTGCATTCTCCGCTGAACACCTGAAGTGGCACCCCTCATGACACTGGCTCCATCATATGCCTGGCAGATGAGTTTACCTTTCTGTTCACTCAATGCTGTAGCAATGGACTCAGCATTCGCAGACTTACACATTTGGTTACATCGTTGACTCATACGCGCCGCAGAATTTCTCACAATCTACCATTTTTGAGAGGATGTGTCTATTTCGTGTCACCTCTTCGTTGTGCTTCCTGATGCCAATTCTGTGGCCTTCGTTGAGCTGCTCTGCTATGCTAAGTCTTCCAAAAAAGTTTAGCTTCAAGCTACTATCAAGGTGGCTCCGGCTGCATTCATGTTTCTTGGCTTTTTCTGTGAAATGTTTTAAGTCCTTCATCCCCGTATTAGTCCATAACATTTCAGTCCCAGGACTTTGAAATAACACGCAGGGGAAACAAAAAAACGCATTACTTACTGGACATCCAGCTAGCCAATTCCGCTTAGCATACTTATTTGAGGAGAAGCTCCTTGTGTACGTCCTCCCACAATCGGTAGTTTGCTGCAAAATGTTTAAATCCGGACAGTCGGGTCCCAAGTCCTTCACCCTTTTCTTGTTTCACGTAGAGACACAATTGAGTTTTCCTTCATCACAGTTACCATCTTTCTTTCTATCACAAATTGAGTCTCCGCTAGCTATCTCTTCTCTTCTCTGTAGTTACAGTTGTGGCGCGAATGCTTGCTTGATGGACGTGATTGATTCGATGAATTGTCCAATCACGTTAGGATTAAAAATATGGAAAACTCTGCCATTGGTCTGGGCGCACAGAGATGCAAACTGGAATCAATTTTTCATGCGCCAATGAAAAGCTGCCTCTGCTTGTTTGCGGTAAAAAAGTTTGCTACCTCTCATAGACTCCAGTGTTACCGGCGCCCTTGACCTGGAGGAGGGCTTTATATCCAATAGCAAATAGCAAGCCTAGCCTAAATTCGAAAGCATTTAATGGTTGCTGGCAGTGGCATGTAGCCAACAGCAGAGTCTATCACACCACTGCACGAGTAAAAACGCAATGTACAAATGTATAATTAATTTCATATTTGTTATGGTTGATTGATTCATGGTTGAACACGTAGATAATATTTCACGGGAGGGGCGGCGCCCTAGCGCCCACTATTGACCAACCGCCACTGGCTTTAACGCATTAAAATAAAAATAAACTAGCAGGTAACATCACCGTTACAGGTGCTCCTCGGCCTCTGTGTGAAGCTCACGGAGCTAACCGGCGCTACTTCCTGTTTTGCTTGTTTCAACATAAAAGCACGTATTTCAAAATAAATTTTTAAAAAACCTCCTGCATTTACAGCCAAGTTGAATTGTCTTCTCAGCGTAGTAGTTCCAGTCTAAAATATCACTTAAAGGCAAAACACACAACTGATAGCAGCAAGTCATTCAAGGAAACAGACAGTGGAGCGAGGCTTCTACATAAAAACTACAGAAAGATGCTGATGTTAAAAGTGTGTTTGCACAACAAATGTTATGGCACTTTCATTCATATGGCAGCACATTTAAAATAAAACTAAATGCTAAAAGCTATACGCTACTTTTGGATTCTGCATACAAATGTGATTGATCGTGATTAATCAGGGAAATCTTGTGATTAATTAGATTAAAAACTATAATCGTTGCCCAGCCCTAAAAAAACCCCATTAAACTCTACTTCCTATCATCTTTCTCTAAGCTTGTTTCCTTGACCTTGATGGGGAAACATTGTGGGGGGGTTAGGAAAAGATAATGAGAATCCAACTCAAGACGTTTGTCACAACCTGGCCCCTGACAATACTTATCTGAAGGACCCCTGAACATCCTCATAGAGACAGAATACATGCCACCATCTCCAAAAAAGACACCCTAAACAGGCTTCCAGTAAATACAAACGCACAACCACACAAAATCAATGAATCAGCCTCTAAAATGAAAGCTCGAGTACACACGGCCAACAACCGGACGAGCCCCCAATTTTTGCCACAACCACCATTGGTAAAAGTTTGCCTTCTGCAGGGAGAGGAAGATGTGTTAACCAGGTTAAGTGTTAACCTCTCACCGAACAACCTAATAGCCAAACAATGAATGCAGAACAACACATGCTAAAAGCTATACACTACTTTTGAATTCATTTTTGGATTCTGTGTACAAATGTGATTAATCGCGATTATCAGGGAAATCATGAGATTAATTAGATTAAACATTTTAATCGTTGCCCAGCCCTAATAATAACTAATTAACTTAGGAAGGTCCTTTTTCTGACTGAGGACCATTGCCTCGGACTTGAAACTTAAGATTAGAGGTGAAGTCCCTGAACCCCCCCCCCCCCCCCCCGAGCAGCATACGTCTCCCTAGTAATCCCTGGTTGGTTTGACGAATCACATCAACTTATAAGAAGCGAAGTCCTGAAACGAGCTGGTCTGCCATGGAAACGCATGTTTTGGGTGGTTTTTAGTTTTCCTGCCCATGATTAAAGCTGCCGTGGAGTCTGACGGATGGCAGGGAGTCGCAGAGGCCCCCAGCCAGCACAGTGATCGTGTTTGAGGGGAACGTAGTGGCCTGCTGCAAATCACCCACTGTACTGGCACAGTATCTGAGAGGCTGCCGGGGGGATGAGTCATCCAGAGGTTTTTTTTTCCTCCATCCTTCTCCCGGCCTCCTCGTTTCTCCAGCCTCTGCGCTTGTAATCCGCTCAGCTCGTCCTCCCTTTGGCTTCACGCTGCAGCCTTAATCATCTGTAATCACGCTGGTGATCAGTAAAAAAACCGGAAAGCGATCAATAAACAAAACTGATTGTCATCTTGAGCCGAGGACAGTCCAACTTCTGACGTGAAGAGACGTTCAAATTGATAATTACGACTCGGATGTCTGTCGTAATTTTCTCACCAGAGCCCGACTGAAGTAATTAGTTTTAATTTGTTTCTATTCTCAGTTGGGTTTTCTTTTGTTTTCATGACTGTTTGATTAATCGTCTCACTTGCACTTCCTAATTTGATTACCCATTAAAAGACGGGATTGTTATTGTTTGTGCCAAAAGAGAAAATCCCTTCTTGCGAACGTTGTCATTAGAAAGCCTCAAAAGCCTTCACAAAAGACCTTTTTCTGCTGCGTTGTCCTTGTCAGAAACACTTCTGTATCTTTATAAAACATTCATGGCCTAGAGTGAGACCATACTTATGTGATGGTGTTTATAGAATTCAATTTCAGAGGCAAAGATATAGAGGCTGCCGTTTGCAACTATCCATCTTTTACATTCGCTTTAATCCGATTCGGGGGCAACGGGGGGGCAGGAGCCTATCCCAGCTGTCATTGGGCGAGAGGCAGGGGACACCCTGGATGGGTCGCCAACACAAAGACAAACTACCATTCTTTCCGAGGGTCAATATAGGCCAAGCAAGGCAAGGCATCTTTATTTATACAGCGCATTTCATACCACAGGCAACTCAATGTGCTTTACAGAAAGACATTTAAAAGAACAGCATAAAGCAGCATAAAAACAATCAGAATCAGAATCAGAAAAGGTTTTATTGCCAAGTAATTTTTACATCACGAGGAATTAGGCCTGGTCTGTTTGGTGCCATAAAAACAAAAAATATATAATAATAATAATAAAATAAAGTAATAAATGTAAAAAAAAATTAAATTTAAATTTTAAATTTTAAAAATATATGTACAAGCCATTTAAAGAGAATAAAAATATAGAATAAAAATTAAAACACACAGTTGAAAGCAATCAAAGAAGAGGGGAAAAGGATTTATAGCATTATGCTTTAAAATGATTTAAAGGAACTCAACCATAAGCACACGGAAAGAGAAATGTTTTTAACCTGGATGTAAAAGTGCTTACAGTTGGGTCTGATTTCAGTTCTGCTGGTAGTTTGTTCCAGTTGTGTGCAGCATAACAGCTAAAAGCTGCTTCACCGGGTCCAGTCTGAACTCTGGGCTCCACTATCTGACCTGAGTCAGCAGATCTCAGAGCTCTGCTGCGTTTATACTCTGCCAGCATGTCATTCATGTGTTCTGGACCTAAACCGTTCCAGAACTTTAAAATCTATTCTGTATCTGACTGGGAGCCGATGTAAAGACTTGAGAACTGGGGTGATGTGATGTGATCTCTGTGTTCTGGTTAAAACTCGGGCTGCAGCGTTCTGAATGAGCTGCAGCTGTTTGAGACTCTTTTGGGGGAGTCCAGTCAGAAGACCGTTACAGTAGTCAAGTCTGCTGGAGATGAAAGCATGAATCAGCTTCTCCTGATCCGTTTGGGACATGAAACCCTTCATTCTGGATATGTTCTTAAGCTGATAAAAGGCTGATTTGGCGACTGATTTGATATGATTGTTGAAGGTCAGGTCTGAGTCTATCAGCACGCCGAGGTTCCGGACTCGGTCTTTAGTTTCTAGAGACAGTGACTCAAGATGTTTACTGACAGCAAACCTCTTCTCTTTGTTGCCAAACACAATGACCTCAGTTCTTTCTTCAATTTTGGTTCATCCACTTTTTGACGTGCTCTAAGCAGTCGCACAATAATGATTGCACAACAAAACGTGTAATAGCTACGTTGGTCCACAAGGGAAAACGTGGTATTGTCATAATTTGGCCCCCAAAATTGTGACAATTTGGCCCATTCATTTACATTGCTTCGCAACCAGGTCACGTGACTATCAAGTTTCCCTCTAGACTATCAAGAAAATGGCCGACTATCGTCCTTTTTTCTGTGAAAAAAATAACATTTTAAGAAAGCATCTGTAATTGTAACCATTTCGATGGCATTTCTAGCGAGAACTATGCATAATATTTTCATAATATTCGTTCAGAGAATGTAGACGATCTTTCTTTTATTAGTTTCGCCAAAGATTTTAGTATCTCCTTGAAAAAATTTAAGAATAAAACATTTTATACCGTTGTTAAGGTGGTTGCTATGGACGCTGCTATCTCTACGTCACCGACCTGCGCCGACATATGTATATATATATTTGGTTTTTGGTAGGGTGTTTTTATATAGCCACATATAGCTGCGTGGCACATGCGCCAGTGGCTGAGGCACGGCAGCCCGACAAGGACAATGCAAAGGAATTTAGGCTGACGTGAAGGAACACCGATTTTATTGTGTGTAGTTACATATGACAGAGTTATCACCGTGGATTTACTGTAGGCTACGCAGTTCCTGAAAAAAAACTCACTGCCATTCATGGTTTGATTGAAAACTCTCTCGAAAAGATATAATTGCCCTGAGCCCACCGTAGATCGCCAAAAGAGTGAGCTTCTGATCACTATTTTGGGGGTGAAATCATCTTGCTGGTTAAAAAAAAAAGTGGGGGTGTCGAAACACCCCCCATCCCCCATGCCAATAATTATTTCTGGATAGTGGGAGGAACCCAGACTACCCAGAGAGAACCCATGCAGACTCCACACAGGGTGGGATTCGAACCAGGAACCACCACACAACCATCCAGCCAACCTTGCCACGTTTGCGGTGAAGCTGAAATACTTATTTCCCATTTTCTCTTTGACGTGAAAGGCAGAAAACTGAATCCCCTGCTGTGTTTAGGGCAGATGCAGGGTGAGATTATCAATGAAAAAGCAAGGCGAATGTCGGCAGACTGGACCCAGAACGACCCAGTGATTGATCCTTCCTCCTTAAGTACTTCCCTAATTACTTCTAATGCAGATCTGACTGATCTGACTGAGATATTATAAATTGATGGGCCATTAGTTCTCTGCAAATCAATCACCTTCTGCACAAGTTGATCACGATGAAGGTTGCTTTCACCTCCAACTCACACCGTCTGGACTTAAAGCCTCTTAAATTTAGGGGTGGACATAGTCTCCTGGTAAAAAGGTTTATTTTGTCATCAGTTACTGAGATAAGAAAAAAACGTATATTCTACATATTCACTGTTTTTAGTGATCATAACCAGCCAAAGCCCAGCTAACATTGGGCCAAACACAGGACCGTCTGCTGGTTCTATGTGGGCCCCATCTCAGTTGCTCACATTGGTTATCCTCGAGTCCAAAATGGCGCAGCTATATGGAACCCACTTGGTCCAACAACATCAGCAAACCCAGGTGGGCAGTGCCAATGGACAATGCCATCAGAAGCCTACTTTTCATCCAATTTAGAGCCCAAATTTTGGCCGTGAGGTGACATAAATGAGGTGGGCCTACATGGTTCTACTGTCATTTGTCCTTGGTGGGGTTTCTGGTATCCGTGCCGGCTGACTGGTAATGCTGCAGAGCCGCTGACCGAGATCCACCACTGTTTTCTAGGCTTAAAACTTTCCTTTCTGATAAAGCTTATAGTTAGGGATGGCTCAGGTGGTCCTGAAACATCCCATAGTTAAGCTGCTATAGGCCCAGCCTGCTGGGGGAGCTCATCTGTCACACCTTTCCTCACTTTACTCTCTTTTTCCCCAGTTTAATTTCTATAATGATATTATGTACATGTGACATTATTGTGGTCATTAACTCGTGTTTCCCTGTTCCAACAGGTATCCTTTGAATGGTGTTACAGTGGGTTTTTCCCCTCTTTTCTGTTTTCTCAAACCCCAGCTGGTGGAGGTGGATGGCCACCCTTCCTGGTTCTGGTTCCTCCAGAGGTTTCTTCCTCTTATCAAATCAAATCAAATTTATTTATATAGCACATTTCATGTACAAACAATTCAAAGTGCTTTACATAAAATAAAAGCATTGCAGCAGGGAGTGGAAGAAGCATTAAAAATACATAAAATAATATAAACAGAAACAAATAAAATAATTTAAATGAATTTAAAAACAGTCGCCTCAGGCACCACAGGACGGGAGATTGGACCAAAAACAAAGTTTCGGTGCAATCTGTTGGTTTCCTTAGCTGGGAAATGGTTTTTGAATTGGCTCTGTATGAATGAATTGGATTATTTTATAGATAATTATTTTTACAATGAATTGAATTCCAATTGGCTTGAATTGGACTTTATTATTTAAGTGTCTTGAGATGACATTTGTTGTATTTGGCGCTATATAAATAAAAATGAATTGAATTGTCAAACCAAGAAGGCGCCCATGGCTGCAGGTGACAGGACGCAGGTTGATTTGAAGAATTTGTATTGGTCACAAACGGACAGCCTGGACCCTGGCGAGATGGATTCCCTAAAGGAGTTCAAAATCGTTCTCGATGAAAAAGTCAGACCTCACTTCGCTTGGCGCTATTTTTGCCTCCCTTGATATCAATGCGTCCAGCCACCTAGCGACAGCTGCACCTGTTACAGTGTTTGCTGCTCGATCTGCACAGTTTACATTGGACGCATTGATATCAAAGGAGGCAAAAATAGCGCCAAGCGAAGTGAGGTCTGACTTTTTCCTGGAGAACCATTTTGTGATGCAAATGTATAACTCTGTTGAACGCATATTGTTTTTAGAAGCAAAACGCTTTATTTTTTAAACCCCAGCCAACTAGCCGGACTACCTTCATCAACACCAAAACGAGGCTGGAACTCTGCTCACAGGACGCAGCAGGGGGTAAGAAGATGTTCATAAATGATGTTGCTGATATGGGATGTTACACAGCTTCATGTCAAAAGAGGCAAACTGTCCCTTTAAGATGTCATAGATCAGGGTCCTGGAGGGCCTCTGGCTGTCCTGCAGGTTTTAGATGTTTCCCTGCTTCAGCACACCTGATTCAGATCAATGCATCGTTAGCAGGCTGAAGCAGAACTTAACAATCTTTTGAAGAAATCCATTTCATTTGAATCGGGTGTGTTGAAGCAGGGAAACGTCAAAAACCTGCAGGGCAGCGACTTTGGACATCCCTGTCATAGATGCTGAAGAGAGAACCACGATCATTTCCAAACTTCACTAAGTAAAGCCTCGTTCAACGCTCAGGTTTTACATTCCAGGCATTTCTCTTAGATTTTTCTGCTCTTACACTTCGACATCTTGTTATGGTCAATAGTTTTTTTTGTGTAGATTTTTTTGCCTTTTGGTTTCTTTGTCTTTTCTCTGGTTTAATTATTTCTCAGGGTCTTGGTTTGCCGCCTGTTCTGTGCTCTCGGCTGACATTTATCCGTTGTATTCTCGATCCTCAGGGTTTAGATTCTTGTTTCTTGTCATTGCCCCCAGTCGTCCTCAGTTCACCCTGTTAGGTTCTCAGCTCCACACTCACATGTTCATTGTCAGTTGTTCACAGCTGGAGCCGCTCACTCATTAGCTCCCCACAGCAGATATGCGTCTTTGTTTGTCTCGGTCCTTTTCAGAAAATCCCTGTTGCTTTCAGCATCAATCATCTCTGTAGCTGTTCTGTTATTTAGTCTTTTTTGTTTTTCTAATTTTCGTTGGTGGTTTTCCTGACTTTTTGTTCTACATCAGCGATACTCACTATTTATTTCACCAGAGCCACATTGGCAGCAAAATCAAGGGGAGAGCCACTTTTACCACAACATACTAAAGTCCCCTTTTGCAAATATGCATTTCTACATATAAAACATCCCACAAAAAAAGAAACAACACAGCCAATACATGTTCAATTCAGACCACATTTACATTAATACTGGGATGAGCTGAAGCTGGCGTGCATGTGCTCGACTTTCTTCATGTTGTATCTGTAGTTTGTTGTTGTAATCATAGTGAGACATTCAGGATGAGCATGGTTTCTGTGCTGGTTTTTGCCCTTTTTAATTAAAAAACGATCCATTGTCCCTACATCTCGTGCTGGCTAAAGGAGCTAGCGTGCTCTGCGGTCCAGTGTGACGGTGGTTTAAGCGGGCTGCGTTGCCAGGTTTAACAGTAGCCCCCTTTAGGAAACACCATTAAGCCTTAAATAATACTTAATAAAATCTGATCTAGACTTTAGTCCCGTCATCGTAACGTGTCTTTGTTGTTCGACGTGTATGTTCCCCTTTTACAACCTTCCCATTTTGTTTGTACTCGCTCAAAATTTCCGACACAGCTGACAGGAAACAACCAACAATCCAAGTTGAATGACCTTTTTTTGTGGCGATATTATAATCC
Organism: Odontesthes bonariensis; assembly: GCF_027942865.1. Taxonomy (NCBI): domain Eukaryota; kingdom Metazoa; phylum Chordata; class Actinopteri; order Atheriniformes; family Atherinopsidae; genus Odontesthes; species Odontesthes bonariensis. Next base: position 5,950,394 of record NC_134519.1, read on the forward strand.
TTCCCATTGTTTCCACTGACAGCGTCTCTTGTTGAGGCCATTATTCATGCCAAACAACCAGGTACGACGGCTCATTAAACTCTGGAAGCACTCACTTAACTGCAGGCTCATTAGCATATTTAGCCTTGTGCAGGTGTTTGTTTTACTCATGCAAATCACAAAGGGACCCCAGGGTTTTTTCCCTCTAACTATCTAAAAAAATGTATTTTTCATTGATGGTTCGTCACTCACCTCTTCAACGTTAATTGCTCTTTTTGAGTCATAACATCATTTAGCTGTTACTGTTGTAGATTCTGATTCTCTGTGCATTTGTGGGGGCAGCCATTGTGCATTCAGGCGGCTCAAAGGACCCTCATTCAGTTTACATTCAGCCTCTAATGATAGATGAGGCATTCAGCAGTCACTCCTGCGTTATTTATCAAAGCGAGGCTACTGCTGCTGTATAATAATGTCCATCAGCACCACCTCTCACCTCGGTTTCCCACGGGCCGCTGCCTTTTCACAGCGAACACAAATTAACCCGACACCCAGCTCGTCAGCTTTAATACCTGCCGGAGCCTGTGGCAAACAGCACGGCGGTTCAGTTTGTAATCATGTCGTCTAATGCGCCACCGATTGACTCGGATCAAATCAAATCAAGCAGATGTGTGAAAGAGTCGCTTCACATTCGGGTCTCAGTTGTTCATCATTCCTGTATATGGCTTTCTGTTACCGCCTCCGCTCCCCGCTGTTTGCTTAAATACGGACGGCGGACCCATTACGGGACACCAGAGGCTAATGTTGAAGTCAGATGGAGAGCAGAGGTGGAAATAACTTTGTCAATACAAAGACGACTGGAGATCGTAACGATAGAAATGTGTAAATTAAAGAGATGGTTTGATAGGAACTATGTCACCTATAAGGCAAGGCAGGTTTATCTGTGAAGCACAATTCAACAACAAGGTGATTCAAATTGCTTTACGGATACAGTAAAACAGTAGAAATAAAAAGCATGATTTAAATTTTAAACAAAAAAGAAAAAAAGAAGGACAACAGATAAAATCAGGAGTTAAAATGTGATTAAGTTTTGAAATTCGAGTTTTAGATTTGGAACTTTATTCAGCTGACAATAGGTGCGTCTGAAATACACTGAGGCTGTGTTCGAAACCGCATACTACATACTACATACTACATACTACATACTACATTCTGCATACTGATCGATCAGATAGTATGCAGAGCGTTTACCCACAATGCATTTCGCTCCTGCCCGAGCCGAAATCAGCCGGCCTGAAGCTGATTTCGCTTAAGCTCTAAACTCTGTAAACTTTAGCAACATTTGAAACATTTTCAGGCGAGAAAGTAGTCGTTTAGATCCCCAACGTGTTGAAAACCTGACAAAATACCGGCTATTTACCATTTTGTTCCCACGAATTTGGCGCTACTAAAGCTAGCCGCAGTGAGCAACGCACTTCCTGTTATTTTCACAAAATAAAATACCCGTTGCCTTTTATCATAGGGAAAGCCATTACCATACAATTGGTGCTTTTGTTTTGAAAACAGGAAGTGAACCTACCCCCGTTGTAGCTAGCTTGAAACTGCCGTTTTGACAGGAAATGACGATCGGCGACGTCACGTTACGTTGCATCTTGGGTAGTTTGAGTATGAGTAGTAACCTCATGATGCATACCCAACATTTCAGAGAATCTAGTATGCATCGGGGAACTTAAAAAAAGTTCAAGTTAGTAGGAGTAGTGGGAGTAGTGGGAGTAGTAGGCGGTTTCGAACACAGCCTGAGTGTTTCAGCTGATCTGAGGCTTTCTGGGAGTTTGTTCCAGACATGTGGAGCATAGAAGCTGAACGCAGCTCCTCCATGTCTGGTTCTGACTCTGGGAACTGATGGAAGACCGGATCCAGATGAGCTGAGGGGTCTGGAAGGTTCATACTGGGTCAGGAGGTCACTGATGCATTCTGGTCCTGGACCATTCGGAGCTTTATAGAGCAGCATCAGAACTTTAAAGTCTATCCTCTGATGGACAGGCAGCCGGTGTAAAGACCTCAGAGCTGGACTGATGGTCCACTTCTTTGGTCTCAGTGAGGACTCGAGCAGCAGAGTTCTGAATGAGCTGCAGGTGTCTGACTGACTTTTTAGATAGACCTGTAAAGATGCTGTTACAGTAATCAAGCCGACTAAAGATGGATGCATGGACTAGTTTTTCCACATCAGTTCTTTTAACCTTGGGGATAAAAGGGATATACAAGTGCAGCTGGAAGCAGAAGGCGTGGCTATTGAAAGAGTTCAATACGATACATTCTGGACCACAAATCATTCCACATTCTCGACTGTTCACCATATTTAAACTACTGTGCAGAGGTTTGGGGCAACGCTTACAAATGCACATTATAGTCGGCATCAATCAAGAAAAGAGCCGTGAGGATAATTCATAATGCCGCTTACAAAGATCGAACAAATTCACTTTTCTTAAATTCAAAAACATTAAAATTCATCGACCTGGTTCAGTTTCAAACAGCACAAATTATGTCCAAAGTTATTAACAATCTGCTGCCTGGAAATATACAACAACTTGTTTTTTTAACAGAGATGGGGATTATAATCTGAGGGGGGGGAGTGAAGCTGTGGTCGGGTGAGGAGCTCAAGCCAAGCGTGACCCAGTTCAAAAGGCGGGACAAAAACACGTTTTTCACCGGGAACAGGGAGGATGAAGGGCTCTGACCACCACCAGATGTTTCCACAGATCACTTATTTATTTACATTATTTACTCTCTTTTGTTTGTAAACATGTACATTCATGATGATGCTTCTTCCTACTTCCTAACATGTTATGTTAACATTTATTTGTTGTCGTTTTGACCTTTTTTTTGGTTGTTTTTCTTATGTTCGAAATAAAGCCTTCATTCATTCATTCCTTCATTCAAAGACTTAAAGTGATACTCCGGAGTAGATTCAACCTGGGGTCATTTGAACCGTGATATCCAGCCAAGTAGCCCACCCGCAGATTTTTCGATATTGGCTGAACATCAGCTGAGTTACTGAGTTATCCCGAATAGCTTCGTACAAGGGTTAATGGAACCTGGCAGTATCTCCAAAATTACCACACTAAAATCACATGCCATGACACCAAACTTCTACAGTAGTACAAATATGGTCTGTACTCACAAAGCGATGCATTTGGAAGTTTGTACATAGTCCAGGAGTTTATTATTATCAACACAAGCCTGATAGCTTCTCTGCAGCTAAAGCTGCGTCGACGTCACTTCTGAGAGCTGGGAGCTTCAAAGTAAGATGAGGGTTGATCTACTACTGTAGACAAGAAAGTAAATGCTATATTCTACATGTTTTTTTATGAATTTTTATGTTGTAGAGTTGTGAAGTTATTTTATCAATGGAGAAACTGAGCAGCCTTGCTTTGTTGTCTACAGTAGTAGATCAACCCTCATCTTACTTTGAAGCTCCCAGCTCCCAGAAGTGACGTCGACGTAGCTTTAGCTGCAGAGAAGCTATCAGGCTTGTGTTGATAATAATAAACTCCTGGACTATTTTCAAACTTCCAAATGCATCGTTTTGTGAGTACAGACCATATTTGTACTACTGTAGAAGTTTGGTGTCATAGCATGTGATTTTAGTGTGATAATTTTGGAGATACGGACCAGGATCCATTAACCCTTGTACGAAGCTATTCGGGATAACTCAGTAACTCAGCTGATGTTCAGCCAAGATCGAAAAAACTGCGGGTGGGCTACTTGGCTGGATATCACGGTTCAAATGACCCCAGGTTGAATCTACTCCGGAGTATCACTTTAAACTCGCCATGTTCATCCTTCAGTCTTTTTAATGAGTTAAAGCAAAAACATGTTTTTTTTTTCAAAAGCAAATTAATACCCCTCCTGACATTTATCACAGCTTGTAAACACTCTTTGCAGCAGTCGTTCACTTCTTCATTGATTCTTGCTCATTCTTCCTGTTAAAGCTTCGGTCAGATTTGTGAGCTGTTTTCTGGCAGCACTGCTGTGCAGAAGCCTGTTTTATTGGAGGACCACAGCACACCTGTGAGCTTTTACTCCCTGACGTTGTCAGAGGGTTTTAGTGTTAGAGGGTAGAACAACTTTCCCTTTTTCTTGCTGGTATTTTATTAAAAAGTTCTACTTTCATGTCCCCGGAGCACAGAGCTTGTTTTCCATTTGCAAACTTCAGACTCTGGATTGAGTCGTGAGCACACAGGAGGGGAAAGCACAGTATACAGAAAAAAACAGAGTCTTTCAAACCTTTAAGATGCGGTCTTCAGTGTTCAAACTGTGGTTTTTCTTTGCCTTTATAATAATCAGAGGTGGGTAGAGCAGACAAAAATTGTGCTCAAGTAAAAGTACTGTTACTT